>NC_137104.1:48198599-48371099 GCF_949357685.1 Gobio gobio | reverse complement strand
TTAGATTTACACTTCACTATTATTATTAAATATAGGACAATGCACCATTAAGTAAAATAACAAAAGAGACATTGCCAAAATTGTATGTATTTTCACGTACCTGACATCGGTAATGTGCATGCTTTAATTTTTATTGCAGTAGTAGATGTACCGGATTTATCAACATGGATCATCGTCAGTTAAGCTTGAAGTGTTTGAAATCCTTCCCTTTATTTCACTGAAAACTGGCGTATTGTCACAGCATGCAAATACAACTTTTTGGTGCATTGTTGTACCAAATATAATATAACCAGATGAAAAATGTTTATGTTTCAAGTAAAATAATATTGTTAATTACTTTGATAACCTAAATCAACTCATAAAATGTGTATTTACTTTAAAAACACCATACACAATATTCACCATACTTTATCACTCAACTCTTTATTGGAGGATACAGTATACAGTTGATAAAGTAGCATAAAGAAAAATTAGATTCAAGATAAATAAAAATGGGTCTTCAAAAATACATTAACATCATATTAATCCATTCACAGCTGCTGAAGCCACACAAATGAGTGCCACAGAATCCCATCCAGTCAACTATGATACAGAAAACAGATTTGATATTGTGTTGAAAAATAATGATACATTATCACAGCTAGACTGGTTTCTTGCTCTTCCCTCTATCATGTTCATGTTCTATCCTGTTCTTCTTCTTCTAAACAGTTTGCCCACTTGTACCCTACAGTGTATAACTGATAAACAGATGATGTGGTCACTGATGTGGTGTAGCCTTTTCTCAACCAGAGGAAGAAGTTGTAACATCCCATTGTCAGGCATTCTCCAGTCCTGGTCTAAAAGTAAAAGAAAAAACACAATTCAAATTAAGTTTAATGTAGTCAGGTTAGCATATGTTCTGCATGATTTAAGCAGTGGTGGGCTACTCTGGCCCTCAGTGTCCACTGTCCTGCAGATTTAGCTCCAACCTCAAACCCACCTGCCTATAATTATCTATAAGTAAACCTGAAGACTTTAGTTACAAATTCCAGGCATGCTCGATTAGTCTTGGAGGTAAACTCTCCATTTCAAAAGGCCCAGATTTGCCCATTCCTAATTTAAATTTACAAAGCCGCAGTCAGTACATTATATAATATACACATTGAAGCATTATGTATATAATATTGCAGCACATTATATTAGCCAAGTACTGACAAAAAATATTTTACCCATATCAACAGCAACCTTTTAAACAGCAGATCTTTAAAAATATATTTTAGAAAGGCATGGTCTCTTCTTAGCCTTTGCCAGTGATGCTAGATTTCTTTTAAGACAACATACTCTTCTGTCACTTGTTTCAAGAGCATCACTTGTGATAGCCTGCACAATGTAAAATTGTTCAAATAAGGCAATACAATAGGTACAGAGGCACAAGACTTACCATGCTTATGAAGCACCCATGGCCATGCATAGTTCTCAGAGACTGGAGTTTTTGCCTCTTGTATTCCTCCTTGGCTGCACATTAGTCTTTTCCTGTAGAATCTTCTGAAGTGTGTGCCTTCTCTTGCTATCCATCTTAAAACACAAATGCAATGTGTTTTAGTCTGTGGAGTATAAAGCCTTGTTTCAAGCCAAAAAACTAACCAGATATTTCACATAATTCAAAGAACATTTAATATTTGATTTCTAATATATGCCACAACTCATTATCTTCCAAAGCTACACAGAACCACCCATGGTCTACAAAACAATAGAGAAATACCTGGAGTTTATACCAACTAAATGCTTTTTTTTAACCCTTCAATACATGTCTGCTTTTATCTAAGACAAACAGACGGTGCCATTTTTAAGAATTGAAGGCCAAAAGTGTTCCAGCCTTTAGGCTAAAAGGCAATCATTTTAATAATAATTGTATCAAAAAGGGAAACAAATATTTACCATTTTAGATAAATCCAAGATACAGAACCTAATTTGCTCATTTTAGGAGTTATAAAAAGATTTAGACATGAATAATGGTGTGTATTTTATCAGAGTATAGAAAGAATGATCACAGCTGTCCTTTGAGAGATCAACATCAAATTCTGTACTACATATTAAAGCAAGACAATACATCAATACAAGACATACCAATGGACTTGCGCACTTTTCTGTCGTCTTTGGGCACAAGATGGCCATGTTCCTTCCTCACCCTAAACAAAGGACTTATTCGATTAGCTTGCTTCGATATAAGGGTCTGGTCTTTCTTCTCTGCTGTAAAACAAGAAAGTCTCACTTACTCTATGTGCAATTACTAATGTTTTTGAAACATATACATTAAGACAGTTACAATAAAATGAATTTACATACAATTCAGGGGAACATTTCATGAGTAAATACTGATATACTAAAAATATTATTTACCTGATTACGGCAAGATTCACTACAACTAACTAGTAGCTCTTGTGAGGGTTGGCTCATAAAAGTAATCTGCAAGTAATCCTACAAAACAGAAAGAAAGGAAATTTCATTACATTGCATGCAAGTTGTGATTTCATACATAACTGTTTCTTTCTTTAAAAAGTGTTGCATAATTAAATGTTAAATACATTTATGAAACAAGTTCACTGATAGGTGTGCATTTCCATTATTAAAAGTATATTTTTAGTAGCACATATGAATTTGTTTAAAAATGTTGATTATTTACTTGATCTTTTGATCACGTAAATTATTTACATGCAAACGGGACGTTATCAGCAGTGCAACTGATGACAAAATAATTGAATATCTTATGTTATGTGAGCATTTCCGCTCTTGCAAACAGAGGTAGGTCATGAGGTGTGAAGAGACCTCCCCAATGGCCCAATTTGTAATCATTTTAAAGAATACATTGGACCTAATATAAACTTTTCTTTCTGGGACTGCTTTCCAAGAAGGGGAGCAACTGATTTACAAAAATCATGATAAATATGTACAGGAATTGAGGCTGTAGCCAATGGCAGGAGTCGGAGTAAAAGCTGCAGGATTATGTATGAGTATTTGTACAAATATGTACGAGTATCATATGAATGACAGCTTGTTAAATCTTGTGAATTATTAAGACTTTGAGAACATGTTCTCACTGATTGAGCCATGGGGTTTGTAAGAATATGTTTAAGAAACAACAAATGCTTGATAAAGAGTTCAAACCAACACATACTTACCATTGCAAATATTTGCTGTTGCTGCTTTCGGTCTTCTCCATTACTTTTCCATGAACAAGAATGGGCTGACTGAGTCCGAAAGGCCCTTTTGGTCGTTTCAGGTAAAAAAAAAAAAAAGAGAAAAAGTCATAATATATAACAGATACATTATATACAGGACAAAGTACTATTTACATCACAATATTTGGATTTTACATTAAAAGGCATTAAAAAGCATGGTAAGTGTTGTGGATACTGTCTATTTACAACAATCATCACATTACAACTAAGGTTGTTTTTATTGTGCTTCTACTACAAATGCCACGTTGGAACTACACTAGTTGTTATTATTAAATATGAATAACTGTTTAAAAGGTCTATAGCACGTCACGTGACAGTGTTTAATCGCCCTATTAGCAAGGTGTGTTGATTTAGAAAGCAAAGAAAAGCGAAGCCTGAGTGGAAATGAAAGATATAATGCAGTGACTGAACATAATCTGATCAATAACGACAGAAAATACTTTATATCAAATATTCATGGCTACTCACCAACATGTGGCCTACGTGCACTGATGCCAAACATCGCGATGTATTCTGAATGAGACTTCTTCAGCGAGATTTCATACCGATAGAATACCGGCAAAGGTTTCCCATTGAAAGCAATGGAGTTCCCAGTTCGTCTATAGACTGACGCTGAGGGTATGGCCGTGCCTGTGGCGTCTTCAATATGACGCCGGGGTGCGGAGGGAAACGCAGATCGCTTTTGGGTCTTTTCTTCACACAAATCAATCGTTTGGCCTCGGAACAGTTGGAATACTTGACATTTTTCAATAAAGTGTGCATGTTGTCTGTTATATTCTGTGTTTTATATCATATAACGCAAATGGGTAGGTTAAGGGGCGGGGTTGGGCTACTTTCAAACGTGTCTGAATAGCGTAAATACAAATCAATAAATGTAAATAAAATAATGCTGGCTGATTAAATTGAGAATCATACTCCAACATGTCATAATGGAAAAATTATAACCCAATAAATAGTTACATCATGATAACATTCACATGCCCAACACGTCTGTGTATGACGCCAAAGGTGTCTCATTGGAATCACTGCAGTACCCTTAACGTCGAAAAATGCCTTTCAAGGGGTACCCTGTACGTAAAAAAGTGACGACGAGGGGTCCTGACCAAGCGTCAATATGTGACGAGTGGGAGTGAGACTGTGTTGGTTCTGCCTCGGCGCTCGTCGATATCAAAAATGACTGAGATGGCCAATCAAATCAAAGCAGGCGGGGTTTTCGTTCTCTTGTCTCGTGCAGCCTTCACACAGACAAAGCACTTAAAATAACTTAATGCCATGATGGGGACTCTATTCTTTCCGGTGAAATCACTAAACAAAAGGCCCACAAACGTGTCCATGCTCTTAATATACATTCATTGAACATCTTTGATTTTAATGAAGAAAAAAAATTTGAGGGCGGATTAGAACCTGAAACCTTTGACACTATGAGCACTACCACAAGACCACTACGAAACATGTTTAAAGCGGATGCATTTATTCACTAACAGGAAGAATCCCGAGACGAGACTAATGATATATCTGACGCAAACTACACGTTATTTGCAAATAGTCCGAAAATTATTATTCCCAAATAGAATTAGAGGTAGAATTTTCTTTATGCTTTATAAAAATAAGACATAGTGGCATAAGACATTTGTATTGCATACAATATAGGTTATGGTCATTTCATGGCTTTCTGAGGTAAATTTAACATTTTGTGACTGTTTACAAGCTGTTTTAATGATATCCAAGGGCTGAAACAGTGCTTACACGAGACATTATTCTACATTCAATCCTACGACATTAATTCGTTGCCCCGTGATTCAATTGTGGTCACAAATTAAAAACGAATTCCCTCCTTTTAGGAAAATAGTGGCCGCATTGTTTGTTAACTCGTTTTAATTATAAATGAGGGAACGAATTACAATGCAGCCACAATTTAATAAAATGAGAATATAATAAGTTAAGTGAATTAATTCTTAATTTGTTAATTTGTTGACACAATTTAATTATAACGAGGAACGAATTCGTAGAACGAGTTATACATCCGTGGTCATGTGTAAAACACTGTGACATGCAGACAAAAATATATTTATTGTGGCCACCAACAACCCTGTGTAATATTTATCTAGTTTACACTCAGTTTAACAATCATTTTCATAAAATAAGAAAGTTAGCTCTTACCTCAGCAACTCTTGATTCAAAATGGCAGTTTCTGGCGCATGCTGTGGAGGGCTCATAGGAGAGATCGGCGGGGTTTCCCGACGTATTTATGCAGGGGCCGCTCAAACAACTTAGAAATCTATGTTGCCTGAACTACTCTGATTAAACGGAGTAGTTGGGCACTGCTAAACTTAATATCTTAAGTATACTCAACATTTTAGTTGAACTGACTTATGAAAATTAGTTGAGGTAGCAAAAGCCTCAAATCCTTTTTTACAGTGTGGCATAATAGCTAAACGTAGACTCTCCTTGCTTTGAGTGAACCCTTGGTATTTCTAATTGACTTGATCCTGATGATCTGAGTGATCTGTTGGGTTTGTATTTAATCAGCATATCTGCAATGTATTGAGGTCCTAGGTCATTTAGTGATTTATATACAAGTAATAGCACTTTAAAATCGATCCTAAATGTAACTGGAAGCCAGTGTAAAGATCTGAGGACTGGTGTGATATGGTCATATTTTCTGGTTCTGCTCAGAATCCTGGCAGCAGCGTTCTGTATGAGCTGCAGCTTTCTAATGGTCTTTTTGGGAAGGCCAGTGAGAAGACCATTACAATAATCCACCCTGCTGGTGATAAAAGCATGAACGAGTTTCTCTAAGTCTTGCCTGGAAATAAAGCTTCTAATTCTTGCAATATTTTTCAGATGATAGTAGGCTGATTTAGTTATTGCTTTGACATGACTACTGAAACTCAGGTCTGACTCCAAAATCACACCAAGATTCCTGACTTGATTTTTTGATTTTAGACCTTTAGCCTCAAGATATCATCTTTGTTTCCTAATGTAGTGATTTCAGTTTTGTCTTTGTTTAACTGAAGAAAGTTTTGGCACATCCAACTGTTAACTTCATCAATGCATTTACATAGAGAGTCAATGGGGCTGTAGTCATTTGGTGATCGGGCTAAGTAGATCTGGGTGTCGTCAGCATAGCTGTGGTAAGCCATTTTGTTATTTTTCATTATTTGGCTGAGTGGCAGCATATACAGGTTGAATAGGAGTGGTGCAAGAATTGACCCTTGTGGGACTCCGCATGTCATGGGTGTCCACTCAGACTTATGGTCACCTATACTCACATAATAACCTCTCCCTTCTAAGCATGACCTGAACCATTTGAGGACCATTCCAGAAAGCCCAACCCAATTTTCTAGCCTGTCAAGAAGTATGTTGTGGTCAACAGTGTCGAATGCAGCACTGAGGTCCAGTAGTACCAGAATCGATGTTTTGCCTGTATCTGCATTGAGGCGAATATCATTTATAATCTTTATGAGCGCTGTCTCTGTGCTGTGATGCGGTCGGAAACCAGATTGAAAATTGTCAAAGTATCCGTTTGAGTTCAAGAATTTGTTCAGCTGACTGAAAACAACTTTTTCAATGATCTTGCCTATGAAGGGGAGATTTGAGATTGGTCTGTAGTTGCTCAATATGGAGTTTTCCAGATTTCTCTTTTTAAGGAGAGGCTTTACTACTGCAGTTTTAAGGGAGTTTGGAAAAGTCCCAGAAAGAAGTGAGGAGTTTACCACTTCTAGGAGATCTGCTTCTAAACAGTTAAACACACTTTTGAAAAAAGAAGTGGGGAGTGTGTCAAGGGCGCAGGTTGATGTTTTAAGGTGCTGTACCGTTTCTTCTAAAATTTTACCATCAATTGCTTCAAAATCAGTCATAATAATTTTCTGATGTTGTGGTCTGATCTGACTCACCTCAGAGCAACTCAAGGATGTGCTGATCGCATTTCTGATATTAATGATTTTCTCGGAGAAGAAGGAAGCAAACTCACTGCATTTGCTGTCTGAGAGCATTTCACTGGGAATGTGACTCGGGGGGTTTGTTAGTCTCTCAACAGTAGCAAAAAGAGTGCGTGTGTTGTTTATGTTTCTATTTATAATATTTGAAATGAAGGTCTGTCTAGCTTTGCCTAGTTCCACATTGAAAGCACGAAGACTGTTTTTATAAATGTTGTAATGGACAACAAGTTTTGTCTTTCGCCACATGCGTTCAGATTTCCTGCATTGTCTTTTCATTAATTTGCACTGCTGTTGAGTTTCTCCAAGGTGCTTTTTGTTTGCCACTCTTTTTTCTGACTTTCACAGGAGCAATATCATCAATTACACTCTTAACTTTTGAATCTATGAGTATCTACTGAATTTTATACATACAAAATATCTGTAACACATGGTGAGAGATCATGAAGGGTTAATATTGGACACAATAAAACACAAACAACAATGAATCAATTAAAAGTACAAAAAAGAATGTCTTTATTCAGATGCTGTGATCACTTTGATGTAAAGACAACAAATGATTTCCATCCTTTGAGTAAGAACACATACATTTTTGATGTTTTTAAACATTAATTAAATTATTTTATTTTCTTCAAGTATTTCACATTATGGCTATAAATTCATTTATTGTATCTGACAGGTGTGATGATCAGAGGAGTTGAGTTTTTACCTCCATCATTAAGGCTTGGGCTAAAAAATGGATAGAGTTTCCCAGTGAAAGACTGAGCAGTGAAAGAGTAGATATGAGAGCTGGACTCCACATCATAAAAGGAGACCAGACCATCCTCATAATCCACAAACACACCGACCCGCTGCGGCTTCACTCTCAAACACAGAGAGACAGCAGGATCATCACCGGCTTTATATTCATTCCCATTCCTCAGAACCACAGTCCAGCATCCATTACTGGGACTCAGTGTGATCCATCCCTTCCTGTTAATGGATTCTCTGGCCACTCCTAAACTCCAGTCAGTCTTTCCCTTCACCTGCACCTCAAAATAAAATCTCCCTGAGGAGAATCCCTCCTTTCCCATGACATATATACATGGATCAAATCTCTCTGGTTTGTCTGGGAGTTTCTGTTTAATGTCTCCACATCTCACTTGTTTTCCATCATCAGACAGGATGAGTTTAGGATGAGCTGTATCAGGATCCAGAGTCACATCCACTGAGAAAACAGAGAATATGAATCACAACACAGATATTTTGTGATGATGTTTGTAATATGTAATCAGTGTTTAATCATACATCAGTGATGAAGCTGTGAGTGTGTGAATGTAATCTAGTGCACACACACACACACACACACACACACACACACACACACACACACACACACACACACACACACACTGTACCTGCATGCTGCTGCATCCTCTTCAGATCTGTAGAGACTAAAGACAATAAACCATCATCAGATCTTTGACATGTTTATGTGTGGAATTATAGACAAGCTTTAAGGTTATATCTAAAGATTTGTGTACAACATCATGTTTTATCTGATCAATGTGTGTGTTTTAGCACTGTTCAGCTGTTGGAGCTTCAGGCCTGATATTTCACACACATCCCTCTTCTCATGAAGATCAAATCTGCCTCTTAAACCCATGATGTCTATGAATTAGATTTTCTGCTTTTGTGGTTTTGGTGAAACGTTTAATATTATTCTCTGCTAAATTGATTAACTGTTTATGGGCACCCTTAGGAAATGTATTCACCAAATATATTAATGGAAGAAATGAAAGAACAAAGAACAATTATCTATGTTTTCTGAAATTAGAGCTGAAAATGACCGGCCCTCTTCAAGAAGAACTGTGAGCTGATGATAAGAATGTGACCATCGAGTTTGTCACAAAAATATAAAATTATTTGTATATACTGTGTGCGTGTGTGTATATATATATATATATATATATATATATATATATATATATATATATATATATATATATATATAATCTACACAGAGGAGCGCTTGAGTAACTACTAACTCTCATCTCTCTCTCATTTATTGTTAAGTTTTTCACTGCTTACAGTCTCTGTAACACACATGATCACACACTTCTACTTCAGCTTGAATCAGACTCATTCTTCATCATTGATTCTTTTTACTGTATAAAAACAGGGCAGCAACTTTTGAGTTAAACTAAGAGTGAGAATTGGGGAGATGAAGTGAAATTGACACACATTACACAATTCAATATCGACCTTGATTTAATATTGATTAATTTGGGTATACATGGGTATACATGGATATATATATATATATATACACTGTAAAATCCAACAGTTGTTCTTACTAAGACTTTTTTAGTAAACTTTACTTAATGTCCAATAATTTGTTGAACTTACTTAAAACAATTAAGTAATCTGAACTATTTGCATGCTATGCCTTCGTTACTTAGAAAACTCAAGTAAACATTACTTGACTGGTTTGAGTACCATTTTGCCAAAGCAATAAAACAAGCAGGCGGACGGGCGGGCGGGCAAAGTGTTTTTGAGGTTGTGCAATTTTGTATAGACTTATCGCTCATTTCCTCCACTTCCTCTCACCATAATTGTGATTAGTGTTCCCTTTGGTTGGACACTTGGAACTTCATTCATATTATAGTAATTAACTTCCTATTAAAGCAGCAATGCAACAAGAAATCATAGTTGCATGATTTCAAAAGAAGGGAAGTAATGTATATAAATATATATAAATATATATATATATATATAAATAAATATTTGTCAATTAATGATGTATAACATAACTATATTTAATGTCAAATAATGATCTTTTAACAGTATTTTTGCTAATATTTATGGCATAATTATTTAATTGAGTTGATATATTCCCTCTATATTTGTCACAATATCATTTGACCATGCTTGAGTGTGTCACACACAGACTTCAACATTCAGCATGCAAAACACAACAATGGTAACAAGGATTTTTTTTAATTTTTAATTTTATTTATTTTTTATTATACAACCTTTACTATTTTACTTGCTGTCATTATTCGGGTTATACTGACAAAAGACAAATAGTAAAATAAAGCTAAAAATAGTAAAACGAAGCAATTAATTTATTCATGCCACAATGCACTCTGGGAGTACACTTCCTCAGATCCCAGATAGAATTAAGTTGACAAAACTTAAACGGTTTAAGTAAGAACAGCTTAATGTAATTAAGCTTACTTAATTGAGTGTTAAGTGCATTCATGCTAGTTGAACTACTAAAAATATGTTCACTTTACTTGAAGAAAGTGTGGAAACCGATTGCACATATTTTTTTAAGTCTACGTAGCTTAAAATGGCAGATTAAAACCATGTTGAGAATAATAGTATTTAATATGTTTTCAGAATACATTTTAATGCTGTTAAATGGAATTATTTAAGTAATCTTACTATTAAATCTTCAGTAAGATTAGTAAATATTATAGAGTATGTTAACTAAAATTGACATTAAACTAACTTAATATTTATTACTTAATTTACTTGGGAAGAGCTTGCTTTCTTTACTTTTAGCTGATTATTATCTTAACTTCAGTTTTCCCTTTAAGTTTGCTTTGCAAAAATAAGGCAATCGGTTTCCAAACTTTTTTTAAGTAAACTGAACTTTTTAGAATTTACAGTGTATATATATATAGTAGGCTACATGTTAATTTTTCTCAAGGAAAAAAAAACTTTCTTAACTAATGTTGTGAACTTAACAGGGAAGCATGTCAGCTATACATTATTATTATAGGTTTATTAACAACTGATTTGTATACAGTAGCATTTCAGGATGTTTTTATAATAATTAAAACTTTTTAATCATATTAGAGTAAAAATATAATTAATATGCATAGAGGCTACAGCAATATGTCACACCATTTTAAGAGCACCAAAACTGTATTGTTTGAATTTCATAATAACACATTTCACACTTTTGAAAGCTATGACTGTTTCATATTTAAAAAGTAACCTGCTCTGTCTTGTCTCTGTGTTGTCCATGTCCTCTTTGCTCTGCTATGTTTTTTCGCTGTGTGAGAATATGGATGTGTGGCGTGAGAGCATGAGAACAATGTCAATTGTGAGTCTCACACTGAATGTCTGAAAATGGTCAGATCTGATAAAAAGATGATGAATATATGTATCTGTACAGTGTATTTGATATTGTTGTACCAGTTAGTGTGAGTTTCTCCTGTAGAGTGTCCTGCAGTTGAGTCAGAGCTCTCCTCAGAGTCTCCAGACTCTCATCAGTCTTCACACTGATCTCAGACCAGTTCCTGGTGTTTCTAGAGCTGCACAGGGATGAGTAAATCTACAGCAGGAGAGAGGAGAAATCCTTCAGCATGGGGAGTGTTATGGTGTCATATACTGCATTATCATTGATCAGAGAGATGTTGACTGACCTGTAGGAGGTGGAGGTGATCTTCAGTGTGTGAGAGCTGCTCCAGCTCAGTGTTTCTCATCTTTAGCTCAGTGATCTCCTGCTCCAGCTCTTCAATGAGCTCTTCCTCCTGTTTCTCTGCTGCTTTCTGCTGCTCCTCCATCATCTCCAGCAGTTCAGTCTGACATCTCTCAATGGAGCGGATGAGATCAGTGAAGAGCTCAACACGGGCTGCTTTCTCCTTCTCTGTGTTTCTCTAGGGGCCAAAGTAATCAACAAATTATTAGTGTTGTTTGCTAAGACAAGAATCAGTGTTAATAATGCTCATACTTCAGTGTATTAAGGGTTTTTAAAACAACTTCATCCTGCACTGAATTATTCCTCAAGTCTTGTTGAGGAGAGTAAAAACTAATAAGAAAACATGTAATCAAGATTGTGATGGTGCTTTTATACAGCAATTCACTAAACACAGATTTATTATGCAGTAGGCCTACTCTGTCTATCTTTGCCAGCGAAAAAAAAAACATTACAGAAAAAATTGTTGAACATGTCTGACCAACACATACAGTAGAGCTGTCTCCATGTTTGTTTCATTCTTTTGTTTAAACAAGTATTAAACCAAATCAATTAAGAGCAATGATTCCCTCAAAGACAGTCACTCTTACTGGTGTATCGTTGTAACCTGCAGAAAGAGTCACTGCAAAATCCCTACCACTAAATCACAGACTGTCTGACACAAACACAGACAAGAAGACTGATACAAACAGTGAAAAGTCCCCTGAAGTAATTGATTTGAAAAATATTAAAAATGAATGAATTTAACTCACTTTTCTGACTTCTGCTGAGCGTTTGACGTCTTGAATCTTCTTGATTCTGTCCTGGATCATCTGCTGCACGTCTTTCTGTGTCTTCATCAGTTCAGTCTATAGACAGAGAACAACACACACATTTATCATCACAGAGATTTACTGTCTTCTGAGGAAACACACAATTCTTTCATAGTAAGCTTTTATTTCACAGATCAAATAAAATGTGTTTCCTCTTGATATGATTTAACGTCTACCTTCTTCTCTTCAATCTCCTCTTCTACAGGAACAGTGTTGTGGTTCTTTCAAAGCACACATCGGACACACACACGTCTGATCATCTCTACAGAACAGCTCCAGAGGTCTCTCATGTTTCTGACAGATATAGTCCTCCAGATTACTCCCAGGATTGATCAGTTTGTGTTTCTTTAAACCTGCCACTCTCAAATGAGGCTCCAGGTGAGTTTCACAGTAAGAGCTCTGACACACCAGACACGACTTCAGGGCTTTCAGCTTTCTTTCCACACAGTAGTCACACAGAACTTCAGGTTTTTTCTCAGGATTTTTCTTTTTATAGTGATCTACAACTTCTCTGAGTGTGGTATTAATCTTGAGATCAGGTCTGTGCTTGAATGTTTCTTTACAGTATGGACATTTGCAGGTCTGGCTGTTGTCCCAGCACTTATTCAGACAGGTCTTGCAGAAGTTGTGTCCACATGGAGTGCTGACTGGATCAGTGAACACGTCCAGACATATAGAGCACTGAAGCTCCTCAGTCAGTGGACCACTGTAGGAAGACATCGCTGGAGAGAGAAATGATGAAGATAAATCACCTGCACTGGTCTGAAGCACACTTGAACAAACACTGAATTTAATAATGTTAGGAATAAACAAACAAACAAATAGATGATGTAAGGATGAATAAGAAATATTGATTTAAGCTGCAATTATTTTAATATCCGTTCCTGAACATTCCTGAACTGTATATTTCAATATATCACTGTTTGAGAAGAGTGAAAGTCATTCATGCACTAGTTCATTCTTTCAGGCTTACTGACTTAGGCTACATGGAGGTTCATTTATACTCCCTCTCCTGTTTTCTCTTTCTTTTGTTGAAGTTGGTGAAGCTCTGCCATTGTTTTTCCCTGTTCAAGCTTTGTCAAGAAAAAAAACATTGTAGGCTATTTCGCAGTATAAATTATGACCATTGATTTGCTCCTTGTAATGTTGAGTATTTGGTCACTGAGGTTTAAATGAATCTTCCTAAGTCAGATTTTGGGTAACTTATTTGTATTATTTAACACTAATTTAAAGTACGGAGCACAAGCAAATTTTTATGTCAAATGACTTCAGCTGCAGTTTAGCAGGTTTGTGTTCAGTCTGTCTGCAGGTAATTTACTTCCTGTTTCTTTAGTCTTTATGTCGTGTGACAAATTGACAAAAACACCAAAATTTGCATTACAATCAATCAAATGACACACTTTTTATACAATTCTGATATCATTTCAGTGCAGTAAACAACTAAAGTAGTTGAGTATTTGTTTAAACCTGGTCCTGTTCAACTTATTCCAGTTTGACATAAATCTACTAAACCAGATCACTTCCATTAGAAACCTGTTCAGCTCAATCTCTCTTATATTTCTATCATTACCTGTGAGGATCAGATGTGTCCACAAGACTCTTTGAATATTCAATAAATATTCTGTTGTTTGAAGAGGTTGATCGTTTCAGGCGTCCATATTGTTGTTGAGTTTCACTTTCTCTGAATCTCTGAACTGCAGTGATGTCAGAGCTCCTCCTGTATTTACACATTTACGTTTGTCCTGGCTTAGTAGGCAAACTGGATACTCTTTTCCTGATTGCTTTTTAGTTTGGTGACGATTCTGTTGCGCTCTTTTCACGCAAATAACCTAAGATATTATTTCACAATAGGCTACCTAGCTATACATCATGGCAATGCACTGATGAGCATCAAATAACTAAGCCCGTTTGCTTATAAAAATGATTTTTTTTTTTCACTGACGACTAACTAAAATCTTACCTCAATGATCAGAATTTGACTTCTCGGTGCAGTGCACAGTGTGTGATTTATAACAGTCCTTTACGATTGTACCGACTGTATACGAACACGATCCTCGCTGTAAGCCATGTCACACTGTAAGATAAGCTGTCATCATAGACTGTAAAAAAAATAATGTTCGGCTGTACGACAGTCAAGACGCAGTGAATGTAAAGGTTTCTTATGAATTTTCTTTCAAACTTAAAATCGAATTGGATTTGGATCATGACCGTTTAACCAATGATCATATTTAATTGTTTAAATCCAAGTAAACACCACGTAAATGGTGTGGAAACATCATTACGTTTTTAAATCACAGTTGAGTGACTCAACTATGCTATTTAGATTAAAAGAAAGTAAAAAACTACAAGTAGGCCTAATATATTTTTCCAAAAAATACAAAATGTAAAAAAAAAAAAGTATACTCTTTAAAATAGCTTTTGTGTTTTAATATAATTTAAAATGTCATTTATTCCAGCGATTTTCATCATCATTACTTCAGTCTTCAGTGTCACAAGATCCTTCAGAAATCATAGTAAAATGCTGATTTTGTGTTCACGTATTGTCAGTTATTATTGGTACTCAATTATGAATTATCAATGTTGAATCTGCTGAATAAATTACATTTTACAATATTCAAATAGAAAACAGTTATTTAGAATTTTAATAATATTTCACAATATTACAGTTTTTACTGTATTTTTGATCAAATAAATTATAATATATATATACACTCACCTAAAGGATTATTAGGAACACCTGTTCAATTTCTCATTAATGCAATTATCTAATCAACCAATCACATGGCAGTTGCTTCAATGCATTTAGGGGTGTGGTCCTGGTCAAGACAATCTCTTGAACTCCAAACTGAATGTCAGAATGAGAAAGAAAGAAAGGTGATTTAAGCAATTTGGAGCGTGTCATGGTTGTTGGTGCCAGACGGGCCGGTCTGAGTATTTCACAATCTGCTCAGTTACTGGGATTTTCACGCACAACAATTTCTAGGGTTTACAAAGAATGGTGTGTAAAGGGAAAAACATCCAGTAAGCGGCAGTCCTGTGGGCGAAAATGCCTTGTTGAT
Organism: Gobio gobio; assembly: GCF_949357685.1. Lineage (NCBI taxonomy): Eukaryota > Metazoa > Chordata > Actinopteri > Cypriniformes > Gobionidae > Gobio > Gobio gobio. Next base: position 48,355,601 of record NC_137104.1, on the reverse strand, counting down.
GCTAGAGGTCAGAGGAGAATGGGCCAACTGATTCAAGCTGATAGAAGAGCAACTTTGACTGAATTAACCACTCGTTACAACCGAGGTTTGCAGCAAAGCATTTGTGAAGCCACAACACGCACAACCTTGAGGCGGATGGGCTACAACAGCAGAAGACCCCACCGGGTACCACTAATCTCCACTACAAATAGGAAAAAGAGGCTACAATTTGCACAAGCTCACCAAAATTGGACATTTGAAGACTGGAAAAATGTTGCCTGGTCTGATGAGTCTCGATTTCTGTTGAGACATTTAGATGGTAGAGTCAGAATTTGGTGTAAACAAAATGAGAACATGGATCCATCATGCCTTGTTACCACTGTGCAGGCTGGTGGTGGTGGTGTAATGGTGTGGGGGATGTTTTCTTGGCACACTTTAGGCCCCTTAGTGCCAATTGGGCATCGTTTAAATGCCCCGGCCTACCTGAGCATTGTTCCTGACCATGTCCATCCCTTTATGACCACCATGTACCCATCCTCTGATGGCTACTTCCAGCAGGATAATGCACCATGTCACAAAGCTCGAATCATTTCAAATTGGTTTCTTGAACATGACAATGAGTTCACTGTACTAAAATGGCCCCCACAGTCACCAGATCTCAACCCAATAGAGCATCTTTGGGATGTGGTGGAACGGGAGCTTCGTGCCCTGGATGTGCATCCCACAAATCTCCATCAACTGCAAGATGCTATCCTATCAATATGGGCTGACATTTCTAAAGAATGCTTTCAGCACCTTGTTGAATCAATGCCACGTAGAATTAAGGCAGTTCTGAAGGCGAAAGGGGGTCAAACACAGTATTAGTATGGTGTTTCTAATAATCCTTTAGGTGAGTGTATATTCAGCTGGTGCTGATCTGACTGAAGGTCATATTTATTTCCTGTTTCTTTAGTCTAATGTTTCTCAAATCTGGCCCTCGAGATCCACTTTCCTGCAGAATTAAGCTTCAATCCTAAATGAACTCATCTAAACAGGCTAATCACAATCTTCAGGATTACTTAAAGGAGGCAGGTGAGTTTGATCAGGATTCAAGCTAAACTCTGAAAAGGGGATCTCGAGGGCAGAAGAGAAACTTTAGTCTTTACGTTATGCAACAAAATGACAGAAACACCAAATTTTGCTTTGCAACCAATACAATTACAATTTAAATCCAATTCTGATACAATTTCAGTGCAGTAAACTAAAGTAGTTGAGTATTTGACATGTTTAAACCTGGTTATGTTCAACTTATTCCAGTTTGACATAAACCTACTAAACCAGATCACTTCCATTAGAAACCTGTTCAGCTCAATCTCTCTTCTATTTCAATCATTACCTGTGAGGATCAGATGTGTCCACAAGAGGTTGAATTCAGACGTCCATATTGTTACCAGTTTTCAGAACAAAGGCTGCCCATAAAATCAACTGCTGTAGGGACACTGACATACTCCTGCTTCTAGTTTAATGTAAAACAGATATGTGGTTATTATAGGACCAGAAACTTTCGAAGTTTAGGACAGTGGCTCTTCCCTTTGTCAAAACTGCTTTGCTTTATTTGAAGTGGAAAAATTGGGATCAACAATGGTTCACGTTACAATGCCAGAGAAAAAACCGCATCATTTTAGAACATATTCTAGAGATTAAGAGAGTAACTACAGATTTATTAACACATTCAAAATATACAAATCACTTTGAGTCCTGTCTATTATTTTAGTCTTGCATTAGACACGTGGAAAATAAGCAGTCATTTCCAAACGTCTCCAGTAGAGGCCGCCATTCTCTCACAATGACTGCAGTTATCAGCGGTATATGTGTCAGAGGAACTGCAGTCACACCTGTGATTGTCTGGGTTTATTGGAAGTTTCTTGCTTTTTTAAATATTTTTTTTATTTTTAATAACAAGCAATTATCCCAGTTTGACATAAACCTACTAAACCAGATCACTTCCATTACAAGTAACAAGTTATTAGCACATACTGAGTTGGGCAAATTTAATCTAATGTGCATTTTGAATAGCCTATCTATTATGTTGTTGTTGTTGTTGTTGTTGTTGTTGTTGTTGTTGTTGTTGTTGTTTGCATCATAGAGTCTTGGTAATTCGATTAGTCTGTCAGGGTCTGGGTTGCTTCTCTGTTCACTCTCACACTACTACTACTACTACTACTACACCACACACACACACACACCTTCATGTTTTCACTCTGTCATCACCTGTTTCTTGTCTTGTCTAATTACTCTGTCTACTTCTGGTGTTCGTGCTCTCGTTCTTTGTCGGATTATTGTGTGAGTTACGCGCTCTCATTTTATCTGCTTTTGTCTTACTGTTTCTTGTCTTGTGTAACAGCATTCACCTTAGTGTGTCTCCTGTTACCTGCTGTGGTGAGCCTCTTCTAACGTTTACTCTGCTCCAGCTGCTTTCTACAAGGACTAATTCCAAGAGACTTTCTGTTCTACGTTTTCTCTCCTGACAAAGTATCCACTGTGAAGCTGTCTTCCTGGAGAGCGTCTTTTGAGTTCCTGTTCTGAGCAAGCTACATTTTTGTTGAACGACTTTGTATTCCGTTACCTCTGCTTTTGGATCTTTTGTTGCACTCTTGACATAGTCTTGATAATAGAAACGTTTGCATGTCATCAACACTATTAGATGTGCATCCTGGGGCCTGGGGCCTGTACCATGATGGTAGTTTAACAAACTCAGGGTTACAGGATTAGTTTAGAGTTGACAAAACCAAACCAATCTATTCAGATTTGTTGGTCCCATGATGCTGATCATCAGCTTTATCTCTCAACTCAGGCTTTGATCCTGAGTTTAGGAGTTTAGCTGTGACATCAGTAGTGAACAGCCAATCACAAGCAGTGGATCAGTAAAACTGAGATTCACCTCTCGCGAGAGAAGCAGCAAGATTAATTTCTCTCTTCTGCAGAATATTACATGATTGAAAAATATTAAGAATTTAAACAAATTTACACAGCAAGAAGAAAAGAGCTGTCTATAAAAGAGGACAACTTAAAGAAAATATTCACTACGTCAATGCAAGTAAAAGTTATGAAGTTAGTTTAGTTGATATATAGAGAAATGAGTAATATAGTAATTTGTATAGCTTTATTTATAGATTTTTTTAAAGCGTATTTGTATGACCTTTGTATAGGCTATTTATATTAATTTCAAGTGCCTATTAATGATTGATTAACTAAAATGATACATGTGTAATTGAATACGGTTATAATAATTACATCTAAATCATTAAAAATTATTATTATTATAAATAAGCATAGTTAAAAGCCAGACACTTTAGTCTTTAAAAACTATTTGCTCCGTAGTGACCTTTAATTTGGAGTAGAAAAAGTCTACTGGAGTGACTTTATTGCATCAGAGGGGTGTCACTTTGCTCACAGCTGATTGGTCTAATTTCAGTTTGAGATCTCTTATCCAGAACATAACCTGCCCTGAAGCAGGTTAGCCGTGGAGCGTAAGTTACTATGGAGATGAACACTGCTAAAAGCCAAACCATTTTAATGGTACCTAAAACCCAGGATTAGCACAAACTAAGCTTAAACATATCTGGCTAGCCAGCTAAACCGGCTTCATGGTATGAACCATAATGCTAGCTTTGTCAATATACACAGATCAGGCATAACATTATGAACCACCTGACAGGTGAAGTGAATAACACTGATTATCTCTTCATCACGGAACCTGTTAGTGGGTGGCATATATTAGGCAGCAAGTTAACATTTTGCCCTCAACAGTGGGCATGTGAGCATCAGAACTGGACCACAGAGCAATGGAAGAAGGTGTTTTGGTCTGAATCACATTTCTTTTACATCACATGGATGGCCGGGTGCGTGTGCGTCGCTTACCTTGGGGAACACATGGCACCAGGATGCACTATGGGAAGAAGGCAAGCCAGTGGAGGCAGTGTGATGCTTTGGGCAATATTCGGCTGGGAAACCTTGGGTCCTGCCATCCATGTGGATGTTACTTTGACACGTACCACCTACCTAAGCATTGTTGCAGACCATGATCCATGGAGGCCCCACCTCGCAACTTACAGGACTTAAAGGATCTGCTGCTAACATCTTGGTGCCAGATACCACAGCACACCTTCAGGGGTCTAGTGGTGTCCATGCCTCAACAGGTCAGGGCTGTTTTGTCAGCAAAAGGGGGACAAACACAATATTAGGTACCTGATCTGAGTATACTTTTTTTTTGTACCAGTAATATTTCACTTTGATAATATTTGTCACTCCTGGCAGTTGTTTATTCTTAGATATTCATGTTTTTTAATGTTTTTTTTTCCTGTAAAGTTGTATACACAGATGTGATGGGTAGTATTTATTGATTCAGGTTAATCTTTCATAGCCGCTAATGAATCACAAATACAAGCTTTATTATTTTCCACGTCTCTGTGACCAAGAGAATGTGCCTGAATGACTTTTTTATTGTATCTATGGCAGTATCTACTAGTTTATTTGCTCTATTTGACAGCAAACTTTAACCCTCCTGTTACACTCAAATCTACCGTAGTAACATTTTCTACCCACTAGAGTCAATTTGACCCCAGCAATTTAAATATGGATATTTATGTCTCAGGTCATTTATGGCTGACAGCATAACTGGTGGGCCCTGGAACCATTTTGATGACGTTAGCAGCACTATGTCTACACTGTCGTTCAATTGGGGAGCGCAACCATAATAACGTGAACTAGTGGTTCTCGCAATACTACAGGTATGGTTAGGTTAGGTTAGGTTAGAGCCCTAAAACAGAGGGAAAATGTTTGAATATTATATTGAATATATACAATTCTAGCATGTTATAGTGACCTCAATAAAACAACCAAAACAAATGTGTGTAAAAATGATATTTCTCATGTTTTAGACAAGAACACTGATGTTACGAAATGTGTATAGGACATTGGAAAAATATCATCATGTTCATTTTATGTTTACAGAGTTGTCCCCATTAAATTAGGAAATGTCATTCAATCTGAAGCAACAACAAAAAAAAGATGTCAATCGTGTTTTTACAGACGTTAAACATTGAATGTGGTCAAATTGACCCCAAAGTTAATAGGAGGGGGGTAATGACAATCAAGCACAAAAATGCCAGCGTCGGTTTCTGCAGAGACGTGATTCAGTCATCTGTTTGTTTGGTGAGCTAACTTGCATATGTGCGGAAAATAAAGTCATGACTCATGAGTTAATATTTGAGTCACATCAGACCATCCTGAAGGTCAGCCAGGCTAGATACACATCTAATGACTGTGATGATTTGCAGATAGTGAACATGTCCTGGTTTGACACTAAAGTCGCAGACACTTTTTCCAGCTGTGGGACAGCGACAATGTCCTGTGCATGAGTGTTTATGGAGAGCATTACCAGCAATAGCAATAGTGATTTTTTTGTTGACAATTGCAAAATTCCAAAGACATATATGAGATGAGAAACCATGTTTAAAAAATTCTCTCCACCACAGCATTTCTGATTACTGAAAATTACTGCGATTAGGATCAATATTATCTGCAGGGGAAACTTCGGTACATCCCCTTCATAGTGAGCTCAGGAAGATAAGCATGCCGTGCGAGAACAATAATGTCTGATAAGACTATAAATGTAGGTGTTGTTACTGGCTCATAGACCAAAAGACTGATACGTTCTGTTTGATATTTGATCGTTTTACATGAGTTTCCACTTGCAGGATATGTAGAGTCACAAAACCGAGTAAATGTAAGCAATTAATGTGCATTTATAACACTAACACCTAATTAGCAAAACAATAGTTTAGACTAGTAGATAAGGCGTGGGACGTTTTGTAAGGTAGCAGACAGTTCAATTATACCACTGTGGTGTTTTTGATTGTATTTGATTGAGAGTTCTGTCTGTCAGCGCATGAGCCTAATAGTAGACAAAAAAAAAAAATGATTTTAAAGTTTTGGGGAAGTCCAGTGATCATGAGCACTAGAAACAGGATCTCAATCATGACGCATTTGTCTAAACCACTGAAACTCTAGAAAAATTGTGAGTCTGGTGTATCATTACGCCAATGCATGACGGCTGTTCCTCCTGAAAGGAGCACATCACATTATAATCTTAAAGGTGTCATGAACTGGCTTTTTTTTTTTTTATACTGTTGTCTAAAAGGTCAACTTATGACGTTCGCGTTGTTTTTACATTCAAAAACGTCACAATGAATAAGTAATAGGCTATTTTCTGACCTGGTTTTGAGGCTCTCTCCTGCACGCTCAGATTTTATGGGCGTGCCGCACTGAAGACTTGAAAGTGAGCTTCGGCTCCCCGCGAGTACACCGTGAGGGATTGTTTTGAAAGTGGCAACCGGAATAATAGGGCCCTATGAAATCCGTTTTATTTTTTCTCAAATTCCGTTTTTTCCGTTTTAATTTTTGGGAATTCAGTTTTTTTTACCCTTAACTGTTATTTTAGTCATAAAAAGAGTGTGTTTTTAATGTTAATATAATAGAACATAAAACATAAAATAGGAATTACCTTAAATTTATTGAGGTAACAAACATCACATTTACTTTTCAGGACAAATACCGCATGATGCAACATAACACTGCACTCTAAGTACTTCAAGTCACAACAAAATATTAGTGCTGTGAATTGATAATTAAAAAAAACGGATTAATCGTATTTTTTTCTGTAATTAATCATGATTAATTGCAATTAAAAACATTGGAGTTTTCAATATTTTGATATCGTAATAATTTCAGTTACTCTCCAAATTAATTTAGAAACAACTTAAAGACAGCATATTTTAAATGTGTGTTGTAATGGCATCTTTTTATGAATGAAGGCCAGTATCACTGATATTAATGTCTATATGAAACATTGATGACGCTACATTACAGTATAACTGAAAGCTACCAATTTCAACATTTATTAGGCTTTAAAAAATAACAACTTTTAATTTAATTGAACTTAAAACAATCTTTACATAAACCCATTATAATGAATGTTATATTTACCTGTGGCCTTCCCTGTCAGACATAGTCCACACAGAAATTGAATAAAGTTATCAACACCTTTCTTAACTACATAAATAATAAGTGAAATATAAATGGATCATCATTAAAGCTACAATCTTCTGTTCCCGTTGTTCTTTGATGAACATTAATGACAGACATTATCAGTGCTACTGTCACTTTAAGATCTACCTCTGCCGAACATGACCCGCGCATCTCATTTTCTCTCAAGTTCATTTAAGACATTATTTTCCATACAGTACATTAAAGTGCATTAAAAACAAGGCAAAATACAGCAAGCACTCCCCGCGAGGGAACTGCTCGGCTCGGTACTGAGGGCTTAGCGTTGAGTTTTCACCGACGAAAGCAGAGCCGTGGTGAGCCGCTTCGCCATACTTTCATTGTTTTGAAGGGGGAGCTGAAATGACGGGAGGGGTTGTGTTGCCCAGATTTGATTCCCCCGGTCTGCATTTTCCCCAGACATACGTTCTTCTCCCACACAAAACCGCATTTTATTCCAAATATGTAAAATTCCGGGAAATTCAGCGTTAACAATAGATTCCGCGTTAATATGCCAATTCCGCAAAGGGCCCTAGAATAATTAGTCCCACAGCAGTGGCGGATCTAGAAAATTTTACATGGGGGGGGGGGGGGGGGGGGTCAAAGGGGTGGCAAGAGGTCTTGGCAGGGTGGCAGGGGTAGATGGTACATGGAAATCCCTATATGTGAATTGCTTTAACAAAACAAACACAAAACCACTATTAAACTACAGTAGTTATTGCTTAATCATGCCCTTACACACTACAAAGGTTTTTAATTCACAACAGGAATAAGCCCAGTGTTCAAACAAAACAAAACAGTATAAAAAGCAAAATGAAAATATAAAAAAGTACAATAATTGTGTCCAAGATGCAGTGGACTACAAATATACAACAGTGGACAATACTCAAGTTCTTATTATAATAAAAAACTTATAATTACAGTCCACAAATGAAATGAGTCATGATCACCCATCTTTTTTAGGAAAGCTTAAGGCGACTGTTGTTGTGCTTTGCTGCAAAATGTTTCACAAACAGCGTTATGTGTTTCTCAACATGTTACAGTGTTTACATGGTTCAATTTCTGGTAAGCTACGCTTTTTTGTTATTTCAATTCAATTCAATTATTGTGATTTTATTTAATATTGACTCATTTGGATAAATATTAGGCACACAAGATGTAGCCTACCTAATCTCAAGAAAAAACAACTCACCTAATTCTGTAAACATACAGAGAGCCCTATCAGCTGGCAGTGTTATTTAAGGTTCAAAATAACTCAAATTACATATATAATGCGTTTTTTTATTATAATAACAACTTTATTTAATGATATAAATAAAAATATAATAAATATGTAATATGGTACACTACACATATTTAGCAAAATACTCTCTAGCTCTTTTTTTCTAACCAACTAATGTGCTATTTAAACGGCATTTCTTGTTTGAATTTCGTAATAAAAGTGACAGAATCTGAGAGCTGAGATTTTTTAATATCATAAGTAACCTGCTCTGTCTAGTCTGTCGGTCTCCGTGTCCTCTTTGCTTCGCAATGTTTCTGTGCGTGAGAAAATGTATGTGTGGCGTGAAAAGTGTCAATTGCGTGTGTCTCAGGGTGAATGCGTGAGATTTTGGCAGTTATGGATACAATATTTTTATAATTTTTTATTAAGCTGTTCTTGTCTTTACTAAAATCAAAATTAGGCTAATCAAAGGGAAGAGTGCTCTTACGAATCACAACCGCTGATTTTGGCTAACGTAATAGACTCGCTGTTTTTGCTGATGCTGAATCATCTTTAGCAATACATTCATTACAAATGTAATTTTAAGTTAAACGTGTGTTTAAACTACACCTGGGGAAACTCACTTCACCTTCAGGGGCTCTGGGGCAGCTCAGTCTCTCCAGTCGGTTTGTACGGCCACCGCACCGCAGCAGACTCGCTGTGTGTGAGCCAGACTGAGCGAACGCCGCTCTGCACGCTTGAATCAGGGACGTAGCTAAGTATTTGAGGGGCGGGGGAGGGGTATTTTATGTATTTAAATTTTAATACATTTAAAATAAAAAATTAAATGGTTTACTTTTGGTAAATGTATTGGACATACTGGCGGGTTGTTTTTACAAGTACAGTTTTTGGATCATCAAAGTTAGGGGGGCAGCTGGGGGGGGCAAGGCTCTAGAGTGGGGGGGGCACCTGCCCCCCCTTGCCCCCCTGTAGATCCGCCCATGTCCCACAGGGCTCGCAAAACGTCTTTATTAAACAATTGTTTATCTCTCATCCACCTGCGATTGATTGGAATGTTATTTTTGTATTACTTGGCCTGCCCGATCGGTGGATATAAGCGCAAACCGTGCATCACACAGACACCCGCGTCCGCGCCAGTACGTTGCAGACTGCATGATAAAAACTTCCACGATTGTATTTTTCCTTCAAATATCAAGTCAAGAGAGTGAACAACGCACATCAAGAACCACAAATAAAAGATTCTCCAGCCTTTGACCGCGTGCCAAGGTATGTTAGACATGTACACAATCAATAGATCTATATCAAACAATCTGTAACAATGCAATAATATATCACAATATCACATTGCTTTATTCATTCATGTAATCTCATCCTGTCTGCAAAACCAGTCTCTTGTTTACAAACGAATCCGTGATCAGAAATGAAGGAACAAACGCAATGTCTTCCCCACGTGAGCTGGATATTCATTAAAAATAAAGTTCATCCATGCATTCATAATATTGGAGTCCCAGTGAAGCTTATGTGGTATGTTTAGAAATTCGATGCGGTTTAGCTCTCTCTGTAGGCCTGTGTCATGTTAGTGGCATGAGTCGGAGGGTGGGGCTACAGAAGACGTTGTTCTTCTGTTGAGGCGGTGCTTCACTACACTCTCACATCATAGCCGGGCACATTCTGAGATCAAGCGTTTGCTGGGCCTGGTGTTAATAAAAGCTTTTCTTTGACTAACAAGGAAGTTTTCAGCTCTGAAACTTACAGGATATTCTTATATTACCATGAGCTTTTATATATCAAAAACTCAAGGTAAAGTTGATTTGTCAATTCATCACCCCGTTAATAAATGAAAATGTGGAAATGTACTCACGTATGCTGTTTTCCCTCTCATAAAAGCTTTAGTTCCTCTGAAATCCTCTTTCACCTCCCCCAAAAGGCCACTTCCTCTGATAAAATGTATCTATTAAGGACATCTGCAGCTCTTCATGCACACGTCCTGTTCTGACGCCTATGCTGCTGTGTGGTGTGGTTTGTATTTTTCCATTTGAAATGAAATCATTCTTTTACCTAACATGTTTGTTGTTTTTCCAATTGGCTGTTTTCCCCTTCATCTGTTATACCAATTATATGACATTTAAGTAGCCTAGAAATCTAGACGCACCCTAGCGCCAGAAAATGTATTTTGCCGCGAGTGTAGTCTAGCAACTCTCGGTAGACCCGAGAGCTGGAAAAACCAAACTCTGGTCAGGCCAATCACAGCATGTATAGAGTCAGTGGGCGGGCTTAACATAATGACGGCACGTCATGGCAGAGTTGCGGAGGTTCTGCGTGCTATACTTGTAAACAAAGAAGCTGACGAACAACGGTCTTTTGAATCGGCTTTGGCCGCGACTCTGGAAGACTTGGCGTTGAGCTTTTCTTTGAGAAAAGAACAAAGAACGGCACTCTATCAACTAACGTTAGCTCAGCTTCACCTTCTTCTTTGCTCTGGTTGGTTGTGGCGCTCATGGCGCTATCCAATTGCGTGCAGAGGGAATTTGAAAGACAACCGTTTATCCCGCCCCTCTGATTGAGCCCTGTCAATGGTGAGTTTCCAGACCCAACATCTTGATGTGGGTCTGGCTTGTCAGGCTAACATTTAAGGGCTATTCACACTTGAAATAGGCTAGTTAACCCTGGGTCATTCTAAACCCTGGGCAAACTGAATCCTGGGTTATCTTGCTTCAATGCTCGTAATTTACACGGGATTTACAATTAATCCTGGGTATTCATAAACTGACATTTCACATTGTACATTCCTAAACCGTGGGTTAACGTTCTTATTTGCATATTTGCTGTGTCAGTGTCATTGATTGGATGAAAGCAGCACGCGACCTGTTTACATAAAAGCTCTAGCATAGAGTGGTGCATGTATGACATCACTTTGTAGACAAAAACCCGGAAGTGAGTTAGCATTTTAGCACTTTCCGGGTCCATCGTCCCGAAGTCAATGGGTTTTTTGAATGGGGTTTTAGTTAAATGGCTGACATAGGGTCTCAATTTCAAAATACTTTCACGTTTCATTCTACAACATAAAATACATCAGTATTACTCCACTCGTGATGTTTTGAAGCTGATACGTGTCTTGAAAAAGGCGGTTTTGCTAACAAGTTGGACTACAGAGAGGCTGTTGAGGAGATTAAACGTCATCACATTGAGCAGATAAGCGCAGTCCCCTTTCAGTCTCATTATGCTTATTATTGTGCTCTTATAAACTAGTCTAACTCAAACGGTCTAGGAAAATGTTTTTAACTCAATCGCGGGACCGTGTGTAGGCTACTTTGTTTATAGCCTACCTTTAGCTTTTTACTTCTGCCGACTGCATTTAGACTTCGAAATTCATAGAAATTGTGTTCATGGACAAAACGTGCAAGTATCATAAACTTTTGTTGATCACAAAGCTTGTTTTTAGCTATAATCTAAAAGCCAACCAGTGCAGTGCAACCAGTGCAGTACTAACTGGCGGTTGGCCTGTGACGTCAAACCTGCACCACTCTATTGCGCATCCTCGTATAGAGGGTATGCATTGACGTCACTTTCCCACCGGAACACGCCTCCTCAGCCGGACTGAGTGGCAAAAGAGCTACTGCATGACTGGAGTTAAAGGGATAGTTCACCCAAAAATGAAAATTAGCCCATAATTTACTCACCCTCAAGTCATCCTAGGTGTATGACATTCTTCTTTCAGACGAATAAAATCTGTTATATTACAAAAGTCCAGGCTTATCCAAGCATTAGAATTGGATTCATTGCTCTGTTTTTGAAGTCCATAAAAAATGCATCTGCCCATCAAATAACATGCTCCACGCGGCTCTGGGGGGTTTATAAAGGCCTTCTGAAGCGAATCGATGCGTTTGTGTAAGAAAAATATCCATATTTCAAACTTTATAAAGTAAACTTTCGGTCGACTGCCTTCCCTATTCAATTTATGGAAAAATTGTTGAAAGTTCCCCTGCCGATCGAAAGACTAACGCGACCAGGTCCGCTCGTCATGACGTCACGTACGCATCTTGAGTTTCACTTTCAACATTCAACACTTTTCCACGGAAGGCGGTGGACCAAAAGTTTACTTGATAAAGTTTTAAATATGAATATTTTTCTTACACAAACACGTCGATTTGCTTCAGTAGGCCTTTATTAAGACCCCGGAGCCGCGTGGAGCAGTTATTTGATGGACAGATGCACTTTTATGGACAAAAACAGAGCAACTATGAATCAAATTCTAATGCTTGGATTAGCCTGGACTTTTGTAATATAACTCAGATTTTATTTGTCTGAAAGAAGAATGTCATATACACCCAGGATGACTTGAGGGTGAGTAAATTATGGGCTAATTTTTATTTTTGGGTGAACTATCCCTTTAATAGGGGAAACTGCGAAAACGCAAGTAAAACAAAGATTTTCAGTTTAAATTAAAGGTTGGACTCAATATAAGTGTTCCTTGCAACTTACCAAAGATCCAGTGATCCATGGATATTGATGTACAGCCAGGAATCATGTTTCCTGACATTTATATGAGCCTGATTTCAACACCGGGGAAATACAAATGTAACACTTTAAATACAGGTCTAAATCTGAGTGATCACTTATATCAGTGTAGCTATATATCGTCATATTGTGCAGCCCTAAAAAAAATATTTTGTCAGTGTTTATTTAAAAACATCAAATTAGGCAGAATATACGATGGTAAATATCAATAAAATGTATGATTTTACCCCAAAATACAACATATTGACATAAATGATAACTGCCAGTCCAAGTTTCTCTGCCTGAAGTCAAGTTGTTTCTGTGAATGGCAGCGATCCGTTTGCTTCTCTTTTCTGTAGCTTTCTCAGATTTCTTGTCAAATCTGTACAGTCAATTTCAAAGCTCTTTCCCGTTTTAGATGTGTTTTTTGCAACATTCACGCTGAAGACCAATGCTGCCACTTTTTGCCACTCAGTGAGCATAACCTCAGAGACTCCAGCCGACGGTGACGTCACACGCATACTCTCTATCGAGTTTATAGGCTACTGAATGGACATTTCGGGTAAAGGTAGTAATTAAACGTTCCCTTCACTAAAATTGTTGCATTTTCTGTCAGCGTTTGACATTTGCTGTTTATAGACTATATACAATGCAAAGTGTTTCCTTGATATCCAAAACACGTAAATATGAGTACGCGATTGGTTGTTTGGTGCTAAGCATCTAGTTTGGCACTGCAAAAGCGTGGTAAAAAACCCTGGGTAAAAAGCGCTGCTAACCCCGCTTCTAAATTACAAGTGTGATGACACGTTCCTTTTCCTGGGGTTAAAAGCGGTGTTTAAGCGCAGTGTAAAAAGCCTTTTACAGTGTTTTATTTATATTTTTCTATATTAGTGCCAGGTCTAACAAGCATGCAAAAAGTAATAAATTACATAATCATTATTTTAAAAGACGATTTGTCCCTTTATTTCATGTCACCGGATTTATCAATGCTAAAACTAAGTTTTATCAACAAAAGTCAAAGTTCAGAGGAAGAAGAAGCTTTTCAAATGTGCATAAAGGTAATTTTCTCATATTGAAGATAGTTCTTAATTTATCATTAAATATGTTTTTAATGTTCAACATTTAACGTTAAACTATTTAATCATAGTCTGAAAGATTTGAATAAAAAAAATATAATGGAATAATTTTTGTTTTGGTTTGATCAGTGAGGCTCGACACCATCTTTCATGAGAATGTGACTGGATTTCAACCATCTCGATTCGTGAAATGTAGTCAAATGAACAAAAGTCAAGTTGTCCTTTATAATTAGGAATAATGTCAACAATATTTCTAATGTTAATAAATTCCATCAGCTTTTATGGAAAAAGTAACACATGCTAATTATAAACTCCCAATGCATGCAAGTGAAAAGTTTTGGGAAACTCAAGAAGTAGCAGACCTATTCCGTCAAGACCAAACATATTATCAACATCATACAATCCATTACTATGCCAAACACTCAGAGAGTTGTCATGACAGAAACATTATTCTCTACTAGGCTAAATATCATTGAGGCAAAATGGTAAGCATGTGGTTTCTTTGATTAGATGGTGTGAAACTATCTGTCCTGTCTGTGGTATATATAGCATTTATATTAGGTGGTTTCTAGAAGGGAACAGTGATTTAAAGGGTTAGTTCACCCAAAAATGAAAATAACCCATGATTTACTCACCCTCAAGCCATCCTAGGAGTATATGACGTTCTTCTTTCAGACGAATACAATCAGAGGTATATAAAAAATGTCCTGGCTCTTCCAAGCTTTATAATGGCAGTGAATGTTGCTCCATTTCTGAAGTGCATCCATAAAAGTGCATCCATCCATCATATAACTGCTCCACACGGCTCCGGGGGGTTAATAAAGGCCTTCTGAAGCGAATCGATGCGTTTGTGTGAGGAAAATCTATATTTACATTGCACACCATGTTACACTCGTCAGACATAGCGTCAGCATTTTGAACTGCGAGAGGCGCTACACTTTTTCCGTAAGTTGAATACAAAAGACGGTCCGCCGGAAGTTAGACATTTTACTTTATAAAGTTTTAAATATGGATATTTTCCTCACACAAACGCATAGCTTCGCTTCAGAAGGCCTTTATTAACCGCCCGGAGCCGTGTGGAGCAGTTATATGATGGATGCACTTTTTATGGACTTCAAAAACAGAGCAACAATCACTACCATTTATAAAGCTTGGAAGAGCCAGGACATAACTATAATTGTGTTTGTCTGAAAGAAGGATATCATATACACCCAGGATGGCTTGAGGGTGAGTAAATCATGGGGTAATTTTCATTTTTGGGTGAATTAACCCTTTAAGTAAACGCATCCTTCACAGATGAGGCTGTCGCCTGCAGCACGAACGCTTCTAAAAGTTAAGGGCTGCTGAAGCTTGTTGTAAAGTGCGCTAGTTCCCACAATCAAGCTGAGGAACAACACATGCAAGACATTCACTTGAACAGACAAGACTTTTAATAGAAGTCAAAGACTGATACGTGTACATAAATATGGCATTTATTATCATAATATGAGATACAGCATAAAAAGCAAAGACATACTTCAATGAGCAAAGAGCACATTAACTGCTCCACACGGCTCTGGGGGGTTAGTAAAGGCCTTCTGAAGCGAATCAATCCGTTTGTGTTTTGTGTAAGGAAAATATCCATATTTAAAACTTTATAAAGTAAATTGTCTAACTTCCGGCAGACCGTCTTCTGTATTCAACTTACAGAAAAAGTGTAGCGCCAGCGCCTCTCGCAGTTCAAAATGCTTACGCTACGTCAGACGACAATCCACACCGGTTACGTTGTCAGATGTTTCGTCAGCATTTTGAACTGCGTGAGGCGCTACACTTTTTCCGTAAGTTGAATACAGAAGACGGCCCGCCGGAAGCTAGACAATTTACTTTATAAAGTTAAATATGGATATTATCCTTGGAAGACCCAGGACATAACTCTGATTGTTTTCGTCTGAAGGAAGGATATCATATACACCTAGGATTATGTTTTCGTCTGAAAGAAGGATATCATATACATCTAGGATGACTTGAGGGTGAGTAAATCATGGGCTAATTTTCCATTTTTGGGTGAACTAACCCTTTAAGTAAACGCATCCTTTACAGATGAGGCTGTCGCCTGCAGCACGAACGCTTATTTCAGGTGAGGTTCAAAGATAATACAAAGTGTTTTGCATTTAAACCCCACAAAACTATATTTTAGTAGTATGAAAATGTTGTAAACAATATATTGATAACAAAAATAATAATAATAAAAAAAATCGATCATAAATTTACAAGAAAAAAATAAATCACATTCATCCGTGACTGTGCGATAAGCTGGAGAAAGCTATATGCGGGAATTTTGAAAATGGTTTGTACTATGTTAATTAATACATTAATTTCTTCTCCTCTGTCAGCCATTTGGGTTTGAAAAAACGCTATTCAAACTACAGATGTTTATTTTGTGCGGTTTGCTGGTTATTCTGACTAGGCTACTAGTACGCTCTCTGATCATCCAATCAAAGGACGTGAAAAGGTAGACGTTATTGTACGCCAGCTAGATGGCCCCGCTGTCGCCAACTCAAAATCTGATTGGCTGATGAAATCAGAGTGATTATCTGATTGGTTAAAGCGCACAGTTTCATTGTCATTCATTTTAAGCTAGCGGCGCCATCAATTTTGATTCTGAAGGCCTCAAGGCAGATTTCTTTGACCTGGCAACATGATGACTGAAATATGATTGGATAAAAGCTCTAACATAAACAAACACTACTGGAAGCAGCGCAACAAAGAGAAAAGCGATGAAGTTAAGAAAATAGACTATTGGGAATGATTTAACACACATTCATGGAAAAAATATATTAAAATTTAAGTCTGTGATTCTGATGTGATCCCTGACGGCCCACCACTGAATAAACTATACACAGCGGATCTATGTATTTATTCACTAAAATAAAGAATCTCTGCACTACAAAATATTGTTATATAGCAGATATAAGGATGAAACTATCATCCCATTTCTGGACACACACACTATCGCATATTTTTTTAAATTTTTTTTTATTGACCTTATAAAAATCAGGGTACGCGCGCAGCACACAGCCTACGGCGTAGCTACGGCGTACACTCGACGCAGAAGTATAAATTGGCTTTTACTCTCGTCAGACGTAGCGCAAACGTTTTGAACTGCGAGAGGCGCTACACTTTTTCCGTAAGTTGAATACAGAAGACAGCCCGCCGGAAGTTAGACAATTTACTTTATAAAGTTAAATATGGATATTTTCCTTGGAAGAGCCAGGACATAACTCTAATTGTGTTTGTCTGAAAGAAGGATATCATATACACCTAGGATGACTTGAGGGTGAGTAAATCATGGGCTAATTTTTCATTTCTGGGTGAACTAACCCTTTAAGTAAACGCATCCTTTACAGATGAGGCTGTCGCCTGCAGCACGAACGCTTCTAAAAGTTAAGGGCTGCTGTAGCTTGTTATAAAGTACGCTAGTTCCCACAATCACGCAGAGGAACAACACATGCAAGACATTCACTTGAACAGACAAGACTTTTAATAGAAGTCAAAGACTGATATGTGTACATAAATATGACATTTATTATCATAATATGAGATACAGCATAAAAAGCAAAGACATACTTCAATGAGCAAAGAGCACATTAAGGTCTGATATGCCGCTAAATTAAACAATGGCAAAAAAATTGCCTACTCAATATTGCAGACTCCCTTTTTAAAATCTAAACAGCTTTAATACAAACTAACAGAGGCACCAAAAGTTCCATGACAGTCATTTTTGTGCACCTTTCATGCTTTTGGCATTTACCTTTGAGAACTTTCACTGCTGATGATTGCATGCTTTAGGACATTTTATAAGTTAGCACTTAATAAAATGGGAAAATACACCAAAGTGTGCATACTTTTCTACCGTTCTGGTAGTTCTGCTTAACAAGCGTCAGTTATGGCACACGGTGCCAACACATTCAACTGCAGTCCATGCAGAACCACAAATAATAACACTTACAACACACACAAAAAGAAAATTCCAAAAAAAAAAAACTCATTTTTTGTGAAAATAATGACAAGGCTGATACTGAGAACCACAACAAAAGGGGAAAAACCCTTTTAACACAACCAATAGTGAATTCACCAGTTATAATGTCAAATAATAATATTAAAATACAACAGAAATAAATCTTGACTTGAATTGAGTCCATAACAAAGATTAAACATCTATTAAAGTACCGTTGTACTTTAAGCTGTGTGTGTAGACATTAACATGTCTATTTTATTTCAAAACATGTCCTGTTAACGCCATGACAATGTTTGATAGTCACTTTATATTCTGTCCTTTGCTGAAAGGAAAACGCTGTATGCCTTGACAAAAACAGCCAATCAGAATATATCTGTGGATATATATGAGAACTGTGGGTGGAGCTACACTGCATTACATGACAGACTACGACAAAATCACTTGTGGTTGAGATCTTGGTGTAGATCTTGTTATCTAGTCCTTCAATAAAATTCATAAAGCCCCGTCCTGGGACTGAAGGGTCAAAATCTCTGCTGCCAGTCTTTGTGGGTCCAGGAGATATGGGGACATGTCCATGGCCCTGTCCACCAAACGTGCATTGAAAATTGCGAGTAATTTCTTCCTCACCTGCTCTCGTTCGGTACACTGAGGATTGTGATTGGAAGGGGACCATTGATCATGTCCTCTCTCTGGCTGCATGGCATTGTGGGATGCCGGAGGATAGCCACTATAGTGGTCGGACCAGTAGCCCTGGTGGGGAGGAGGCCCTCTGCTGTGTGGAAATGAATACTGGGACATGTTGACGGGAGGGTAAGTTGGACCTCCGCCGTAGGAGTGATAGCGGGGTTGACCATAACCCGGGTTTGATGAGCTTCTGTGGTGCTGACCGGCTCCACCAGCGCTCGGGGATGGGTAGGAACAGCAACTGCAGGGTTGGCTATTGGCCGGAACATAGCGATGCCGCCCACTGCTGGATGGTTTGGACTTCCTGTGGTCGCAATAGCGATCACAATGGGGAGCTTCATGAGAATGACACTCGTAGGAACCCAAGCCAGAATCCATACACTCCTGAGATCCGTTGGGAAAAGAATCCAGGCTTGTTGGCGAATGCCGACGTTCTTTTTTCGAAGGAAACTTCCGTTGCGTTGGCTGGGGCGCTCCTTTAATGACAAGGACATTTTCACTGGGGTAAGTCTTCTTGAGAGATGCGCACGCGTCAAAGGATAGTTTCTGTTCCATAACTTCCTCCAGAGATGGATTCTGACTGGAAAGCGGCTGAGGTTTGTGCGGTGTGGATGAAATTTTGGCTTTGTCTCGGAGCTCATCAGCCAGGGCACGCTGGGATTGCTTGGTTCGCTCCGGATGATGGAACTTACACTTGATTCCGTAAGTGCACTTCTTTCCTGCATTGGAAGTGGGAGAGTTTAATTCTTGTTCAAAAATGATCAAATCAAATAAATGCAGTGTTGGAGAAAGTAATGCATTACAATATTGCGTTACTCCCTTAAAAAGTAACTAATTGCGTTACTTGGTACATTTTTATGAAAAGTAACGTTACTTGTGCATGACCTTTTTTTAACCCGGGCTTGTTTTTTTATAACGAAAAAAGTTCTGTTTTTGGGCAGTAATGTAAAGACCCTTTCACACCAAAATGTAAATAATAAGCCTCAGGCTGAAATTCACACGTGTACAGTAGAGGGCGCAGCTCAAACAAACCTTTCAGCTCTGCTCTAGATAACGGAAGAATTCATAGTTTTCACGGGACGTCACACGCTTATAGGAGCGTCCACCTGGAGGGCAAAACAAGGCTTTCCTACATTGCCCGCCAGTCATTTTTACCAGGTTTGTAGTTGGTTTTAATGCATTAAGACAGTGATATTAAAATAACAAATTCTCAATATACATTTTATTGATGATGCATACTTTATACAAGAAAGCAGATGAACACAGAATATTAATGCAACACAAGGTTTCTCGTTTATAAACATAACGCGTTGCGTTCATATTCTTGGGTCATCTACTCGCCTCTATATATAGTATGCATCATCAAAAAGGTGTAAACTGAATTTGATCTTTTAATAATCACTGTTTTAGTACATTACGGCACTTTAAGGGTGGGTTGCACAAGGATTCTTTAGCCTGGCGTCGGTTCACCCTCCGTCTGCTGCTTGATCAGCTCTATAATTCGAATGGCTTTACTGCGTAATTAATCAGTTTAAAATTATGTAAAATAAAACCCATATCAACAAATCCTAGATTAGTGTTAAACTTTACTTAATTGAAACCTTATCGGTGCAACCCACCCTAAAGTGTTTTTCACGTGAAATGTTTTAGAACGTCCCGTTGTTTTTAGTGATTGAAATATTGCCCAAAACGTGCATCTTGTTCACATATTTTGGTTTTAAGATGGAAATTTGACAGGCTTGTCCTGCAGTTCAATGGAGTTCTATGGCGGTTTTGCCCTCCAAGGCTCCGCGACAGTCACATGAAAATTATGAATAGGTTGCAGGGGATAAAATGTTTAACACTCTTCAGCAATAAAAGCAAAAAATCTAAAGTAATTTTTGCTAATGGTTTAACTGAATCATCAAAGGTCAGCAGCCAGTACATTGGTAAATAAAGTGAGATTAAATGCATACAAATATTTGTTTAATTTAGCATATTTAATTATTGGAGGTTTGCATAGTATTCTGATTTTGCACTTTTATTCATTTTGAGGAACACTGAATCTTTCTTTTTTTACATCAAAAACAATGTACTTATTGTGTTCATATTGTATTGCAAAACACTTTTGCTGATATTGAGCTGGAATATGGGTAAAGTTAGGGACATGGTGGTGTGGTGGTGTGGGTAAGTTCAAGGGTAGGGTTAGGTGTAGGGGAAGTGTGGTTGTGTGAGTAAGTTTAAAGGTTAGGTGTAAGGGAAGTGTCAACAGTGTAATTACAAATGTAACTACAGAAATTAATTACAGATGTAATTACATGCAGGTATTTTTACAATGTTAAAACATGTATGTACACAATAAGTGCATTGTATCAAATGATTCATTAAAATGTTAGACCATAGTAGTTAAGGCCACCTAATATAAAGTGGGTCCAACATCTTTCTGACCCCCAAATGTTTGAACAGCAGTGTACATTGTTTATCAATTCCTTGGATCTGGATTAGCCCTATGTCTTATGGCAAATAAAAATGCCACATCCTGATAATTACACCAACATGTGACCACAAGGCCACATGAACACACTAGTGATTGTACAGTGTCAATCATTCATTAAAGAAAAATGATATTCTCACCGTAAGGACAGGGCTGTTTCTTAGGTGTACGTGGAGTCTTCCTCAGAAAGTTGTCGAGGGTGGGTCCATGTCTTCCCAAAGGGTCATCCGGAGGCATAAACCTACACAAAAGCAATGTGAATTTAATCCAATTGGATTTAATTCGCTGCAGGGCTATTATCAAACAGCTTAACCTATGCTGCAATGACCAAAATGCAACAGCACTTACTTGTCATTGACGAACGAGTACATCAGAAGCCTCTCCTCTATAAAACGCTTCCACTCCGGACGCTCTCCTTGCAGATCTCGGTAAGTGTCATTGGATACAATGATGCCGTCTGATTCGTACGCCAGCTTCACGATAAAACGGTCATCATAGCAAACCACACGTTTTCCGGCCACCCTCCTGGATGGTGTGAACACCAAGAGCTTCCTCCGCTCTAATTCCCGCAGAATGTGCTGATCTGAAGAAAGAAAAACATTTTTTATTTGAAATAAGTATTGACGCGTTTTGCAGTTGTGTCACAATTAGGGCTGTCATTTTGATGCCTTAAGGCCGATTTATACTTCTGTCGGACATGCGCTGTAGCCTCTACGCCGTGGGCTACGCGTCGATTTTCATTTATACTTCTGCGTCCTTGTCCACGTCGGCGTGCAGTTACACATGCAGAGGGAGCATGTGTACCCCTGAGCGAGGGGTTCTGGCAGACCAATCTCAGCGCTTGAGGTCCGCATAGAATTGATACGTTGTTACATTTTTGGTGCATCTCAGGGTAAGTCGCGTGCAACACACAGCTTGCGACATAGCTAAGGTGTACACTTGACGCAGAAGTATAAATTGGGCTTTAATTTAGTAGAATTGTAAAAAAAAAAAATTGCAATAATTAAATTCACATATTTAGTCATGTACCCCGTTTTGTATTTAAATTGTGTAATAAGAAATTGGAGCATTTTAAACTTGAAGTAACACCTAAATGTATGTTTGCAATTCTAAAATTAGATAGATAGATAGATAGATAGATAGATAGATAGATAGATAGATAGATAGATAGATAGATAGATAGATAGATAGATAGATAGATAGATAGATAGATAGATAGATAGATAGATAGATAGATAGATAGATAGATAGATAGATAGATAGATAGATAGATAGATAGATAGATAGATAGATAGATAGATAGATAGATAGATAGATAGATAGATAGATAGATAGATAGATAGATAGATAGATAGATAGATAGATAGATAGATAGATAGATAGATAGATAGATAGATAGATAGATAGATAGATAGATAGATAGATAGATAGATAGATAGATAGATAGATAGATAGATAGATAGAAACACTTTAGAATAATGGTCATTAGTTAACATTAGTTAACTACATTAGTTAACATGAGCTAATAATAAACTGCACTTATAAAGCATTTATTTATCTTTGTTAATGTTAATTTCAACATTTACTAATACAATATTAAAATTTTGTTAACATTAGTTAATGCACTGTGAACTAACATGAACAGCTGTATTTATATTAACGTTAACAAAAATGAACAAATACAGTAACAAATGTAATGCTCATGGTTAGTTCATGTTAATACATTAACTAATGTTAACTAATGACCATTATTCTAAAGTGTTACCATATATATATATATAATTTTTTTTATTTTTTTATCAAGCTCTTATGGTGCAAAATGCTGAAGAAAAACAGTGAGACATTTATACAATGGCTAGAGAAGTCTCATGCATATATACACAGCAGGTATTTGAAAAATAGCAATTTTTTTTTATTATTGTGAACCTCGGACACATTTAAAAACTTGAATTTTTGTGAAATGTAAGCAGTATGTGCAGGATATGGAAATAAAACAAACAATATACTGACTTCTAAAATCACTTTTTGCAATATTATAAATTAATTGTTTTTGTCTGCAACACTTATGTCCTCCAGGGGATTTTCTCAGCAAATATTAATATTTGATTGACGTGAGATCAACAGCATGTTATTAGTTTGACATATAGTTATTGATTGAAAGCCTGTGTTGGAACACACTGTCTATTCTGTTCAAACTAAAAAAGGTATTCAGTTTTGGACCAGCTGGAACGAACAGCTCAAGGGTAAAATATTTCTGGCATCTTAATTTGCTTGTAATTTCCATTGGAAACGTGCCCATTTTCACACCAACAGTTTATTTCAGAGGAAGCAGGAATTCAAACATATTTATGCAATGTTTGCATAGTGAAATGGCAACTGTTGAGACAAATCAACATTACAACTGTTTGTTGGTTGCACGGTATTATTACCACAACCACAAAGTTACAATATTTCCCTCTAGCTAGGTCAAACTTCTTAAGGGTTTGGCAAACATGTTACCTGGCAAAAGAAGCAGTCGCATTATTACGCTGCTCCACTGTAGCCTTCTTTGTTTTACGCGGAAGTGTCGAACGTATAAAAAAACCCAAGGTACTTGCCAATATATCCTATGACATACTTCATTCAGTCAGCTACACAAATCAAATCATGACGGGGTTTTCCTATACTTCCAGTTCTATTATTTGAGACTCGAGTTTCAAACCAGAGATGAAAAAAAAAAAACAGAACTGCATTTCTAGTGCTCCATGTATACTTTAGTTGAACAATACATGTTTTTTCTCAAGTGGTTCACAATGCAACAGGTCTGCTGGTCATTATTTGTTAGCCGTTTGGTTGCTATAAGGAAACAGACCTCGCTTATAGGAGTGTCCTTTTGGATAGCAGGAATTGTTCCTGACGGTAGGTGCATTCCCTTTTCCTCACCTGTAATGGGTACATCAGGTCGCGGCTGTTCTTTTCTCCAGGAAGGCACAAACACTGTGATATCAACGTGACCCCGCTCCAGGAAAAAGTTCACTGCCAGCTGGATTCCCAGACAGGAAAAAACTTCCTTGTTCCCGTGGCTAAGAAACAGTTTATAGAAATTAGGTGTGAATTTGCATAATAAAATGATATTGCATGTGCAGACATGAATTCATTTAGCAGGCACTTTTATCCAAAGCTACTTACAAGTAAGGGATATCGAAAAGCATTTTTATTATATTAAACTTTTAAAATGTAAAGTTATTTTAGAGTAAACCAACTACATAGACATCACGAGATCTGCTGAAGAAAGCAGAAAGATATCAGTTTGTTTTCTTTCCTTACCAGCTGTCCTGTTCATTAAAATAAATGTTGTTGTACTTCCTTCTAGACAGTGCACATTCCAGTGAACATAAAGTTAGATAAACGCAACTAAATACAGCACCTTTATTGATCATATACAGTCAAAACAAAATGTATTCAGACACCTTCAACATTTCTCACATTATTACTGGTAATAAAATATGACAAGAACTCAAGAGTTAAGCTGTGTCGGAATAAATGATCTTGATAATGTCAAAAAACTTTGATAGAAAGGTCTGTAATGGACTGCAATCAACCAATCAGCTGTTAAATTTAAGATAATACCGATTTAGGTCAACCAATGACCAAGCAATGCTTCATTTTGTTCAGTATGTGGTGTAAAAGCTCGCATTAGCAATTAAAGAAAAAACACTGAACCAAAACATGGTCAGGTCAAAGTGTCTGAATAAATTCGGTTCTACATTTTTATTAATTTCACTGGTAGCCACTGTATGAAGATTTTTTTGGGGGGTATAATGCGTCACAGTTTACTTTATTTTGCTATCCTCACTTACATAAATGAACTATAGTGTCCTTAACACACTAGTATAAAATGATATCTAGTGTCTGAATAATTTTTGGTTTGACTGTACATCTATTGAAGTTTTTTGTTGTTGTTTTAAATAGGTACAATTAGATGAACAAGTCAATTGTAGTTTAAGGCAAGCCCTAAATCATCAGAAGTGGGTGTGTGAAAACTGTCTGTTTCTATGAGGTACTTAAAGGCGTCTGATTTATAGGAACAAAAATAGCAAAGAGATGGGCAGAGCTATCCAATCAGACGACATGTTACAATGCTGTTGGGCCTGTTTAGTTACACAGTGTACTTTTCACATATTCTCCTTCAGGATAGTAAGGAAGGGAGGAGACGGGAAACGGCACTGATTTGCATATAAGATTATTTGCATACTGGAGTGCAGACAGCTACAGTTGCCTGCAGGGGCAAATCTGGACTCTACTTGCAAATGTAGGTGAAATACAAAGGGAGGGTTTTAAAAGGTCGTAAAACGCTTCTAAAGAACTCAAGAAAACTGTGAATTCACTTTGGCAACATATGATCTAACTTCTCCAAATAACTTCCTAATTTTCTGGTCTGACATTTGGAATGAATTACTCATTACGACAAATCCCACGCAAAGCATTCGTGGAGGAAAATGCTATGATGTGACCGAATACCATCCAGTCTGACCAATGAACGTCCAATAACGTTTACCAGTCATGACTCAGAAAGTTGTACACCTTCACATTAGCACAAATCCACCTCTGTTTTCATAAAAACAGAAGGAAATGGAAATGAATTGCACATATTTTAGGAATGTGTGAGGAAATACTGGGTTTTATTAAACTGTGACACAATTACTGAATGCTTTGTAAAAAAATAAAATAATTAATTATTATAATATTGTTCCCTTGAAAGTCTTAATTTTAAACACTATTTAATAGTCCTGGGGAAAAATTAATTAATCACATCCAAAATAAATGTTTGTGTTTACATAATATGTGTGTGTGTACTATATACATACATATATATGTATGTATGCATGTATATATACACACACACACACACACGTATACATTTAAGAACAATTATTTTTATAACAAATTATATTTATATATAAGAAAAATTATATATACAGTATATACATGCAAATATTTCTTAAACATATACATGTGCGCGCGCGCGTGTGTTTGTGTGTGTATGTATAATATATATATATATATATATATATATATATATATATATATATATATACATATACACACATATATACACACACACACACACACACTAATTATACACAGTGACAGTACGCACACATATATTATACAAACACAAACTTTTATTTTGGATGCGATTATTCACGATTAATTTTTCCCCAGCACTACTATTTAATTTATCTATTTTTACAGTAAACAAGCAGATTTGGCCATGATGTAATGAATATTCCTTGATTGTTCTACCATAATAATTATTTTCAAAGACAAAAAGTGAGGCACTATTAAAACATTAGCCTGCCAGGGCAACATTTTGCTCACCCATTTTTGATATACCGTTTGGTGATGCTATAATGGCAAATAAACTGCACACTTCAGCTTTTCAAAATATTAAAAGAAAAATGTAAAGAGAAAGCAGTCGTATATAGAACTAAATGTTCTAGTGGTAGCACTTTATTTTAAAGTCCTGTTCCCCATGTACATCTATGTACTTATTACAGTAATTACACTAAATGGGTAATAATTAGGAACTAACCCTGAAACTAAACCTAACCTTAACCCCTGTAGTTATGTTCTTAGGTAAGTACACCGTAAGTACATGTACTGTAAAATAAAAAGCAAACATTCTAGTTCTAGGGAAACTGTTATCTTGTGATATTTTGATGATATTTAAACTGTCCTGATAAACATTTGACACAAAGGAAAAGGTCATCAAAATGAATGTAACCTTCAAATTGACTGTAAATAGTAATAGCAAAAGTAATGAAAGATGCAGTGTTATTGAAAACACTTCATAAATCTCTCGTCGCATGTCATGTGTACAGTAAACTCACCTCATGGCTACATTAGACCCATCAATGACTATAGGTCTGAGTGCGTCCTCATCCTCTACCAGCTCTTCCGGAGCACTTGACACTGCCGGTGCACTTTGATTTTGGGCCTTACTGGATCCATCCCCACGTGGGACCAGCACCGGGGAGGCTGTCGGTTCCTCTCTCTCTTCAGATTCCCCAGCAGCCTGTATCAGCTCCCCCAGAATCCTGTTGGTGTCTGCGCTGAGGCCGAGTTTCAGGAAAGCGGCGCGGACCTGCGTTTGGGAAAACCCCAGCTTGAGGAACAGGTCGAGCTGGGTCTGAAACTCAGACCCCAATTCTAAGGATTCCTCTGGAGTCGGGCTGGGCTGAGCCGGGTCCATTCTAACGCCACAAAACACGGGAGGGTTGTACGGAGACGTAGGTGCGGTTACCCATGCGTTGGTGGTGTTTGCGTCAGATTTGTGTGAATCTACGCTGGATGACCAAAGGGAATCCAAATACAATTGTAATGTGGGGATGGTGCTGATTTCAGCACTCATCTCTTCATCCGGAGAAACGTCCTCGTCAGTCACGCCTGTTTACAGAAAGTGTAATGTTAGACAGGAGATCAATCAAGCATTTATGGTGAATTCAGATATGTAGCTATGACATCAGATGAC
This sequence comes from Gobio gobio, assembly GCF_949357685.1. Classification (NCBI taxonomy): domain Eukaryota; kingdom Metazoa; phylum Chordata; class Actinopteri; order Cypriniformes; family Gobionidae; genus Gobio; species Gobio gobio. Next base: position 48,328,076 of record NC_137104.1, on the reverse strand, counting down.
AACATTTCTAATAAACTGGAACTAAGGTCTCATCTACAGATCACATGCCAATACACATCACATGCTGATATTTCAATACTCCTAATAATCCAATTAGGAATCTTAAAACATTAAAAATCACTATTCTGATATGATTAAAATAAAGACAAATACAAATTTTTTTAAATGAACTTTTTTAAGATGAGTTAGTTCTATAAATGATTAAGTGAATAAGTGTACATTTATATTAAAACTAATAAAATGTATAAATATTTATTCAATTCAGTTACATCTAGAAGCAAACAAGCTACAAAATCAGTGTTACTTTGAACAGGAAATGTCATCTTCAGACGTGAAACTTTGGGCTTCACAGCCATTTTAAAAATAGTAACGTTAGGTTTCTAAACACCTCTAGTCTTATATATTTTCACTCATAAACCGACATCGCAGTATCTGATAGTTTTCATAATCTTTATTCGCGGCGCGTCCCCGCATTCCAACACATGGACGCGCTCCGTCCCCCTTTTAAACCTCAGGATTTTGTTTACAAACATTTTAAAGATTATTTCTACATAATACGTCACAATATAAGTAGCCATTAAACAGTTGGCCACCAGAAATATCAATGACAACTAGTAGGAAAGTCAATATACCGAATCTGTCACTTATAGGCTACAGATAAAGAAGTTTAAGAAGTTAAGTTTAAGAAGACGGCAAAACAAGTCATACGAACCTTTATTGAATCTGTTTTCTTTGTGTTCTGAGCTGCTGTCTTCTGGTAATTAAGTTAATAAAGTTAATAAGTTCGCAAGTTTCGTCCCAGTTGAGCCCAGAGCAGTAAACACTGGAGAGAGATTCGACACACCTTTATGTTAAAACGCAGAACCAGGAAGTAACGTGTTGACGTCACGGAGGCCTTTGGATTTTACCAGTTAGAATAATAGCGTTTGCCTGTTCACATGTATATTTTCTCCAGCCCTAATTTTACAACATTTTGGAATGACTGTGTTGATGTCGAATAAAATTAGGAAACTACCTCTTATTTAACATACATTTCTATTAAACTCATAGGCATAAGGAACATAAACTTTCATTTGTTTTGGAGTTGTCCTCATTCGGCTTGTTTTTGGTCAGATTTCTCTTCATGTATTAATGAGTCTGTCATGTCCAGATTTCAACTGTGTTTTGGAAATGTTTTTATTCATTTTTATTTCACTCATGATCTTTTGTACACTCTAAGCTCATGACAAGTCTTATCATAAGGGATATATTTTAATTCATTTGCTACTGCTTAATTTAGTATATGTAAATAAGGAGGAAATAAGCCATTGTTTTTTTTAAAGCAGAAGTGATCTAAACACAATATTAACTTTGAAAAATAAGAAGCTGTAAAATGTGTTAATATTTGAAGAAGAAACAATACAGATAGACAGCCGATATAAAGGAAAATATGACCAATCTAACCATGTTTGAATGTTTTACACATTTTATGTCAAATGCAAAAAAATGATTATGCTATTTATTTAAAAAATGAAAGTTCCCATTAGAATCAAGTGTTTTACATGTCATATGAGAACTGATGTCATTTGAGAACTTTAAGTTCCACTTTTTATTTCCACGAAGTGTGCGTGTGAGGACATGTTTTTCTATCCCGGTGGGGACTTCAACCTGAATGCACACAGACTCATGGGGACTTTGCTTTTGAAATTGAGGTCCCCATGGGTACAAAAGCTTATATATCATTCAGAATGAGTTCTTTTAAAAATGCATAAAGTTTTGTGTGATGGGTAGGTTTAGGGGTAGGGTTAGTGTAAGGGGATAGAATATACAGTTTGTACTGTATAAAAACCATTAGCTACGTCTATGGAGAGTCCCCACAAATATAGTGTGTGTATGCGTGTGTGTGTGTGAGAGGCAGAGAGAGAGTCAATGAGAAATGAGTGTGTAATAATTCCTGGTGCTTTTGTACATTCTCATTATTACTCTGCAGGTTAATAGTTCCTTAAAAGCGGTCAAATACAAAACGTCACATCTAGCTGATGTTATCTTCAGGTCAGGAAATACAAATGTCAAGAGAATAACTGTTACAGAATCATGAACATTTTGGTATTTGTTAAAAGTAATTTCCTTTGTGGTTTTTCAAAAATGGGAAGCCCCTAATTGAACACTCACTCAGACCACAGTTGCATATGCGTTGGCTCCTCTCACCAACCTTCACCACAAAGCAAGAATCTTTTCTTGACAAGCAAATAATGAATGACAAAATACTGTGATGTATTATATATTGTGTATTTTATTTAACTGACGTGTGTTTCTGCTTGTGATACATGCTGTAATTTAAAGAGATCAAGCCGTGGAAGTGTTCAACATTTAAGTGTTGATTATGTTTATTCTATTAAAACTATTCTAGTCTATTCTATTAAAACTAAAACTAAAGATTCCACTAATAATGTTTGAAGTAAAGGAGCTGGTCGCGGTCTTGCATGAACTTTGTGGCAATTTACCTTTTTAATAATTTTTTTTTTTTCTGGATATGGTGGTTTTCGCAGCCATACTTGAAGACGATTCATTCAGTTCATGTTGGTCATCTTGGGCACAATGTTCTTCATCTAGGGATTGAGATTCATTCTCTGATGGAAGATGTTCACTATCTGGGGATGGAGATTTAGCCTCTGATGAAGGATGTTCACTATCTGGGGATGGAGATTTAGCCTCTAATGGAGGATGTTCACTATCTGGGGATTGAGATTTATCCTCTGATGGAGGATGTTCACTATCTGGGGATGGAGATTTAGCCTCTGATGGAGGATGTTCACTATCTGGGGATGGAGATTTAGCCTCTGATGGAGGATGTTCACTATCTGGGTGGGGATGGAGATTTAGCCTCTGATGGAGGATGTTCACTATATCTGGGGATTGAGATTCATTCTCTGATGGAGGATGTTCACTATCTGGGGATTGAGATTCATTCTCTGATGGAGGATGTTCACTATCTGGGGATTGAGATTTATCCTCTGATGGAGGATGTTCACTATCTGGGGATGGAGATTTAGCCTCTGATGAAGGATGTTCACTATCTGGGGATTGAGATTTATCCTCTGATGGAGGATGTTCACTATCTGGGGATGGAGATTTATCCTCTGATGGAGGATGTTCACTATATGGGGATGGAGATTTATCCTCTGATGAAGGATGTTATCTATCTGGGGATTGAGATTTATCCTCTGATGGAGGGTGTTCACTATCTGGGGATTGAGATTTATCCTCTGATGGAGGATGTTCACTATCTGGGGATGGAGATTTATCCTCTGATGAAGGATGTTATCTATCTGGGGATTGAGATTTATCCTCTGATGGAGGATGTTCACTATATCTGGGGATTGAGATTCATTCTCTGATGGAGGATGTTCACTATCTGGGGATTGAGATTTATCCTCTGATGGAGGATGTTCACTATCTGGGGATGGAGATTTAGCCTCTGATGAAGGATGTTCACTATCTGGGGATTGAGATTTATCCTCTGATGGAGGATGTTCACTATCTGGGGATGGAGATTTATCCTCTGATGAAGGATGTTATCTATCTGGGGATTGAGATTTATCCTCTGATGGAGGGTGTTCACTATCTGGGGATTGAGATTTATCCTCTGATGGAGGATGTTCACTATATGGGGATGGAGATTTATCCTCTGATGAAGGATGTTATCTATCTGGGGATTGAGATTTATCCTCTGATGGAGGGTGTTCACTATCTGGGGATTGAGATTTATCCTCTGATGGAGGATGTTCACTATCTGGGGATGGAGATTTATCCTCTGATGAAGGATGTTATCTATCTGGGGATTGAGATTTATCCTCTGATGGAGTGTGTTCACTATTTGGGGATTGAGATTTGTCTTCTGATGGAGGGTGTTCATTATCCTCTGCTGGATGTTCTACATCTGGGGATTGAGATTTATCCTCTGATGGAGGATGTTCACTATCTGGGGATTGAGATTCATTCTCAGATGGAGGATGTTCACTATCTGGGGATTGAGATTCATTCTCTGATGGAAGATGTTCACTATCTGGGGATGGAGATTTAGCCTCTAATGGAGGAGGTTCACTATCTGGGGATTGAGATTTATCCTCTGATGGAGGATGTTCACTATCTGGGGATGGAGATTTAGCCTCTGATGGAGGATGTTCACTATCTGGGGATGGAGATTTAGCCTCTGATGGAGGATGTTCACTATCTGGGTGGGGATGGAGATTTAGCCTCTGATGGAGGATGTTCACTATATCTGGGGATTGAGATTCATTCTCTGATGGAGGATGTTCACTATCTGGGGATTGAGATTCATTCTCTGATGGAGGATGTTCACTATCTGGGGATTGAGATTTATCCTCTGATGGAGGATGTTCACTATCTGGGGATGGAGATTTAGCCTCTGATGAAGGATGTTCACTATCTGGGGATTGAGATTTATCCTCTGATGGAGGATGTTCACTATCTGGGGATGGAGATTTATCCTCTGATGGAGGATGTTCACTATATGGGGATGGAGATTTATCCTCTGATGAAGGATGTTATCTATCTGGGGATTGAGATTTATCCTCTGATGGAGGGTGTTCACTATCTGGGGATTGAGATTTAGCCTCTGATGGAGGATGTTCACTATCTGGGGATGGAGATTTAGCCTCTGATGGAGGATGTTCACTATCTGGGTGGGGATGGAGATTTAGCCTCTGATGGAGGATGTTCACTATATCTGGGGATTGAGATTCATTCTCTGATGGAGGATGTTCACTATCTGGGGATTGAGATTTATCCTCTGATGGAGGATGTTCACTATCTGGGGATGGAGATTTAGCCTCTGATGAAGGATGTTCACTATCTGGGGATTGAGATTTATCCTCTGATGGAGGATGTTCACTATCTGGGGATGGAGATTTATCCTCTGATGGAGGATGTTCACTATATGGGGATGGAGATTTATCCTCTGATGAAGGATGTTATCTATCTGGGGATTGAGATTTATCCTCTGATGGAGGGTGTTCACTATCTGGGGATTGAGATTTATCCTCTGATGGAGGATGTTCACTATCTGGGGATGGAGATTTATCCTCTGATGAAGGATGTTATCTATCTGGGGATTGAGATTTATACTCTGATGGAGTGTGTTCACTATCTGGGGATTGAGATTTGTCTTCTGATGGAGGGTGTTCATTATCCTCTGCTGGATGTTCTACATCTGGGGATTGAGATTTATCCTCTGATGGAGGATGTTCACTATCTGGGGATTGAGATTCATTCTCAGATGGAGGATGTTCACTATCTGGGGATTGAGATTCATTCTCTGATGGAGGATGTTCACTATCTGGGGATTGAGATTTATCCTCTGATGGAGGATGTTCACGATCTGGGGATTGAGATTTGTCTTCTGATGGAGGGTGTTCACTATCTGGGGATTGAGATTTATCCTCTGATGGAGGATGTTCACTATCTGGGGATGGAGATTTATCCTCTGATGGAGGATGTTCACTATATGGGGATGGAGATTTATCCTCTGATGAAGGATGTTATCTATCTGGGGATTGAGATTTATCCTCTGATGGAGGGTGTTCACTATCTGGGGATTGAGATTTAGCCTCTGATGGAGGATGTTCACTATCTGGGGATGGAGATTTAGCCTCTGATGGAGGATGTTCACTATCTGGGTGGGGATGGAGATTTAGCCTCTGATGGAGGATGTTCACTATATCTGGGGATTGAGATTCATTCTCTGATGGAGGATGTTCACTATCTGGGGATTGAGATTTATCCTCTGATGGAGGATGTTCACTATCTGGGGATGGAGATTTAGCCTCTGATGAAGGATGTTCACTATCTGGGGATTGAGATTTATCCTCTGATGGAGGATGTTCACTATCTGGGGATGGAGATTTATCCTCTGATGGAGGATGTTCACTATATGGGGATGGAGATTTATCCTCTGATGAAGGATGTTATCTATCTGGGGATTGAGATTTATCCTCTGATGGAGGGTGTTCACTATCTGGGGATTGAGATTTATCCTCTGATGGAGGATGTTCACTATCTGGGGATGGAGATTTATCCTCTGATGAAGGATGTTATCTATCTGGGGATTGAGATTTATACTCTGATGGAGTGTGTTCACTATCTGGGGATTGAGATTTGTCTTCTGATGGAGGGTGTTCATTATCCTCTGCTGGATGTTCTACATCTGGGGATTGAGATTTATCCTCTGATGGAGGATGTTCACTATCTGGGGATTGAGATTCATTCTCAGATGGAGGATGTTCACTATCTGGGGATTGAGATTCATTCTCTGATGGAGGATGTTCACTATCTGGGGATTGAGATTTATCCTCTGATGGAGGATGTTCACGATCTGGGGATTGAGATTTGTCTTCTGATGGAGGGTGTTCACTATCTTCTGCTGGATGTTTTTCATCTGGGGATTGAGATTCGTCTTCTGATGGAGGGTGTTCACTATCTTCTGCTGGATGTTTTTCATCTGGGGATTGAGATTTGTCTTCTGATGGAGGGTGTTCACTATCTTCTGCTGGATGTTTTTCATCTGGGGATTGAGATTTGTCTTCTGATAGAGGGTGTTCACTATCTTCTGCTGGATGTTCTACATCTGGGGATTGAGATTTGTCTTCTGATGGAGGATGTTCACTATCTGGGGATTGAGATTCATTCTCTGATTCATTCTGCTGGATGTTCTTCATCTGGGGATTGAGATTTGTCTTCTGATGGAGTGTGTTCACTATCTTCTGCTGGATGTTCTTCATCTGGGGATTGAGATTCGTCTTCTGATGGAGGGTGTTCACTATCTTCTGCTGGATGTTCTTCATCTAGGGATTGAGATTTGTCTTCTGATGGAGGGTGTTCACTATCTTCTGCTGGATGTTCTTCATCTGAGGATTGAGATTTGTCTTCTGATGGAGGGTGTTCACTATCTTCTGCTGGATGTTCTTCATCTGGGGATTGAGATTCGTCTTCTGATGGAGGGTGTTCACTATCTTCTGCTGGATGTTCACTATCTGGGGATTGAGATTCATTCTCTGATGATGGAGGATGTTCACTATCTGGGTGTAGTGGTTCTTATGTTCAGGGAAGAAGGAGGCGAGAACCGGCGAACGTTCAACAATTTAAATAAATCAACAAAATAAAATAACGGCGGCAGCTCCTCATGAACGACTGCCGCCTACGTACAAAACAAACAAAACACAACATAACTTCCGCACTGTCGTCGCTCCTCCTTTTATGCTCCCGTCACTCCTCTGTGAGACAAGACCGGTGTGGCGCACACTCCCGAGACTACGCTCTACTCCCCCCCCCCTTTCTCCGCCGGCGGCCGTGGAACCTGGGGGTAAGGACAGTCCCACCGGATCTTCACTCGCTCCAGCATCACCGCCTCGGGCAGCCCCTCACGGTCTTCATCCATCCGCGCTGCCCCACCTCCTCAGCACCGCGATCCCCCTCAGCAGCGAGGGCTCTTCGACAGCATGTCCCTCCTTCCTCCCGGGCTTCGGCATCAATGTAACGGGGTTTGTATGTTCCGGGAAGAAGGAGGCGGGAACGGCGAATGTACAAAACAAACATAAACAAAACACAACATAACTTCCAGGCCTGGTCCTCTCTCGTCTTGCACGTCGTCGCTCCTCCTTTTATGCTCCCGTCACTCCTCTGTGAGACAAGACGGGTGTGGCGCACACTCCCGAGACTACACTCTACCCCCCCCCCCCCCCCCCCTTCTCCGCCGGCGGCCGTGGTACCTGGGGGTAAGGACAGTCCCACCGGATCTTCACTCGCTCCAGCATCACCGCCTCGGGCAGCCCCTCACGGTCTTCATCCATCCGCGCTGCCCCACCTCCTCAGCACCGCGATCCCCCTCAGCAGCGAGGGCTCTTCGACAGCATGTCCCTCCTTCCTCCCGGGCTTCGGCATCAATGTAACGGGGTTTGTATGTTCCGGGAAGAAGGAGGCGGGAACGGCGAATGTACAAAACAAACATAAACAAAACACAACATAACTTCCAGGCCTGGTCCTCTCTCGTCTTGCACGTCGTCGCTCCTCCTTTTATGCTCCCGTCACTCCTCCGTGAGACGAGACCGGTGTGGCGCGCAGCTGGCACTCATTATCACTCGCCACCGGCCCGCTCTCACGGTCCCTCGCCTCGCTGCTTACCACACGGGGGATTCAGATTCATTTTCTGATGGAGGGTGTTCACTATCTTCAGTTGGATGTTCACTTTCTGGGGATTGAGGTTCATCCTCTGATGGAGGATGTTCACTATCTTCAGTTGGATGTTCACTTTCTGGGGATTGAGGTTCATCCTCTGATGGAGGATGTTCACTATCTTCAGTTGGATGTTGCTCATCTGAAGAGGATACTTCAGTTTTTTTCTTCCTTTCCATCATTCTCAAAAATATTGTCAGTAGAATCAGGCAGAGCAACATCTTCATTGCTACCCATGTCACCTACTATCTTTGACCCCTCTCCTAATTTGCCATTCAAATTGATGCTTGTTTGGGTGACTTAAGGACCAGGGAAGTCCATAGCAATTATACAATGTGGTCTATTGGTGTCCCCCTTAAGATCAAGGAGATAATCATCAAGTTGTTCATTCAGTGTTTTTGCAATGTCTAGCGGCTCCTCCAATTCTCCTTTAGCCCCGGTGTATGTGAGCATCAGCTCATGATCACACTTTTCTGAAGCTAACTATATATTTTATTTCATTTGCTTTTCTTTTGTATGCATCGTCCAATTCTGTTATATGAACAGGATTCTAATGTTGGACTCTGAATCAAGACTATCTTGCCTCTCACCTGTCCCATTGTTGGAATCTCTTTGTCTCTCCACACAGGCAAGTCGCCGGGACTTAAAACTTTTGTGACTTGAGCAACAGCACCCTCATCTGGAGTCACAAGCAACAGTGTCTCTTTCCTTTCGCAAGAAACGTCAGCAGTTTTCAGAACATATTGAAAGGGTCTCTGATTCCTGGACGCTGTTGCAATTTAAAAAAAACCCTGTATGCCTGCATCAAGTTGGTTGTGCAGTCCCCATGCTTGAAACATTGATGTGGATATTTTTAAGTATTTGTTGCTTTGGTGTGTTCCAGGGATCGATATAGCTGATAGAAGCGTGTTATCTTTTCTTCATCCACTTGTGATTGACATACTTGTAACTGAGGGTTTCAGATATGTTGACATGTTTTTTACCCTCACACTTACAGATAACCACCCTGCAGGTAAAAAAAAAAAAATATATATATATATATATATATATATATATATATATATATATATATATATATATATATATTTTATAATATATGTTTTAATCACATAATTAATCTTAATGTTTTCGTGTTTGTCATATGCATATATACTTACACTATGAACACAGAGAGGTACTGAAAGTTTCCCATTATTCTTAGCTTCCTTCTGCAACAGAATGTCTGCAAAAACAATATACATTGATATGAAAATAATTATATAGTTACATAAAGTTTATAATCAGGCTTAAACATTAGTCTGAGCGTATTTCAAAAGAGTATTGAACATTGCTATTGTAAAACAAGTGCAATCCTAAAAAGCTAGTTCCGTCCTTTTGACAGCAAATATCACCTCTAAAACCTTTAGAAATCAAAACTTCAACAGTTCCCTTTTAAAAGTAATTTGCATATAGCCACCATGAACCCAGACAAACCCTAAACACAGTAAACATGTAATTTATATTTAGGAATGTGTTACATCATGATTTTCAAACAACAACAACAAAGAATATATACTTACAAAGTATATTGTAGCCTACATCATGTGTAGAAATAAAGAATGTTTTGAGAATTAGTTTACATTGAATTCTAACCTTGGCATCAGACAGTTCAAGAAGCCAAAGAAAAACGCTGATGGTTGCAGCCTTTCCTTTTGCCATGTACTTTGAATCTTTAACCGAGGCGGTTTTACAGCATTTGACTACATTTGCCTAAACAGTCAATGTAAAATGAGCCCTAAAATAGTTTGCATTCATTCACCAACAGACGGCATAATCCTATCTTTATATAACTGACAGATGAATTTCAGAGAAATGATGAATAAAGCATGTTCCACAAACAGCATTTACGATACCTTTAAAAAATAAGGGTAACTATAACTATATGGGGAAAGATCTTTTGCATGTCAGCTTGGGGCAATTAAGTTTTCACGTTTTGAATCTTATAAAAAAGAATAATAAATTACAATATTTGAATGGTTTGCTTTAGAATGTTTTGATAGTTAGGTCAAAGACAACATACAATAAAATGTAAATAAATGCCAACATGAATTTTTTTAAATGGTTTCCTTACTGCAGTTGGCGTGGGGCCTAATTATAGTAATTATACCCGCTGTGCTGTCTCTAAAATTAATTAACAGATGATTTACGGAAGCAACAAATGATTCATTAATTAATGAACCGATAAAAATACAATGGAATGCTAATAATCTATCCACTGCGTGCGCGTCAGTAATGACTGTGACAGGTGTGTGTGTGTGTGTGTGTGTGTGTGTGTGTGTGTGTGTGTGTGTGTGTGTGTGTGTGTGTGTGTGTGTGTGTGTCGGGTCAGCGTGGCATTACGTGACGTCATAATGCCCCACTAAAAGCTCTCGCCTTTGATGCGACCGTCTGTGGCGTATACCAGAAGAAACTGAACTTGGCAAACAACAACTGCAGGAACAAGTTCGTGAGAAACTAACACAATAACTCATTTCAGCATGTCTCAAAGAACTCTTCCTTTGCTCATCATAAACCTCGGCGGAGAAATGATCTACATTCTGGATCAGCGCCTCCGAGCGCGGGATGAAAACGATGATAAACCTCACAGAGGTAACCAACCCCCGTAGCCCATAATAGCTGCTAAACTAACGAATCCTGCTTTAGTAAACTATTAACAACTAGTGCATCAAAATGACCGTGCACATCTTCACGTGCATTTTTTTTATTTATTAATGTATTATGCAAATAAAAAAGCACAATCACAAAAGCGTGTGATTCTTGGTGGAAAAATGAAAAATGTAAAGGCCACATTCACAAGTGTCCCAGTGATTGTTAATCTTTCGTATTCAGTCTATTCAGATGTCAGCCATTGTGCACATTATTGGACCTATGCCATCCTTAGTAGGCTATATAGTGAATATCAAATTTTTTTGCATGTTTGTATCTTTACACACTGAACTAGAAGTTCTAGACATAGCCTATAGTGGAGTGACTATATCATTTCAACTGAAATTTTGGCTCGGAAATATATATATTTTTTATTCTTACTAGTAAATATGAAATTAGATTAGTTTTCATAGAAATATCAGGACTAAGCACAGTTTGCGTGCATGATCATGCAATCTCAGCTGTTGTCAGAAGGTAATGTGACAGATTAATGAACCTGCATGTCTAATCTTCTATTAAACGTCTTGTCAAAACATGAGTCATTGGGAATTGCATGAACTCGCTCAAATGCAACAGGATTTTGGCCTGAACACAGTTTCTCTTTTGTAGGTAGTTGGACAGAAGATGACAGGAAAAGAGGTACAATATTTATTTTCCTTCCTATTAAGTTGGTTCCAAATATTTGGTAAGTCGTACATGTGCCGTGCAGCGTTTTGTAGTAGCAAAAAAAGCCCACTTTGAGCACACCATGCATATAATACATACATTTTATTATCAAAAAATTAAGATAAAAAATTCACCCAACCACTGATTTTAGGGTAAGTGACATACCAAAATATGTCATCTTAAAAATAAGATCCACAATATACAGGATAATCTCCATCATCCATAATAACCATAAAAAAATAATTTTATGAACGTATACTATATGCGGAGATCATTCACTCGTTATCTCATTTTTTTTACAAAACAGGGCATTGATTTCATAAATGACAACTGTAGAGGACGCCAGGACTTAAATCATGTTTATCAGGCATTTTGGAGACATAACAAGTGAATAGGGAAAGACATTACATATCAATATTCCTATGAAATATTAGATATTTTTATGAAAACGTTGCCAATTATTACTCCCATTATTACACTTCTATTTTCATGACATGTTGCACCAAGAACACATTAATATGCAAATTAGATGCAGTGTATAGATGCATTGTATTGAATGGGAAAATCCAAGTATGGCCAGTTTACCCTCATATTGCATAAAGTAAAATGGTATATCAATGCATTCCGTTATATCTTTCATAACATAGTTCAGAATCATCTTTAAACAAAGTTTGTTTTTAAAAAAAAAACCCTGAAACCTAAAAATGTATTGGTGAATTAAAAATAAATCCCATTGTTTTTGCCTATACATGCAATCTCATGTCATTTTATTTTTTAAACAACTGAGTCCTGGTGTCCACTACAGAGGACATATCATAACATATGAAAAAAATATCATTTTTAAAAAATGTTTTTTTTCCCCCATTTGTTTCTTATGCTCTAAACCATGTAATGGCATGAAAAAATACTAAATTCAAAACACTTTTTTTTTTCTGGGTCCCATATACTGTATACTATGATGAAAATTTCAGCCGCTTCTTTCTTTGATATTTTTTTCTTTCTGTGTGATGTTAAAGTTTTCACTCTTGTCTTTCTCTTTTGTCATCATTCTCCTCCTGTAGTTATGAATGATATAGTGGGCACTATGTTCAATAAGGCTTTTCTAGAGGAGCTCTTGCGGCCGCAGGATCCGTATTCCCACCGAGCCCTGCGGACAGTTTTGACACGGATTGCACACACCTCTATTATGCGTCTTAACCCGGCCAGCATGGACAAGGTATGAACTCACCCTCTCCCCATGCAAAAACAAATAAATATCTTGACTGAACTTAAAATGTCAATTTGCCATGACTTAAAAATATGCAACCATCCACAGGTTACTAAATGTGACCAAAAAGTAATTCATGAGTTTGTGTGCCCATATAATCTTGGTAAAAGTGGTAAACGGATTTGGCGTGCTGTCTGCTATAAAGGGGCTCGGAGAGAATATTCTACCCGAGCTCCGATTGCCCCCCTATAACAGGAAAAAATTGTTCAAAAGGGAGGAGCCGGGGAGGAGGAGGGATGCTGCAAGAACTAACAATGGGAAGAGGTAAGCTGCTGGTTTTATACCTTGCAATTAATTGGAAGATTAGATGGGCGTACTTCCTCACGAAATTACGTTTAGTAACTTCACAAGTAAAAAAAGCTACTATATTGGTCTGCATAAACGGAAGTTGTGATAGTCTTTTCTTCTCTATTGTGACGTACACTCACCGGCAAAAGGGGGTCCAACTCGGTACAAGAAAGATGTACCTAACAAGGCCAAGTCTTGTACCTTGGGGGGGACCAAAGGTTTTTTTCCTAGGTCTGCAGATCCTATTTTAGTTAAAAACATGCACACATTCACTCGTTTGTATGTCATTATGTCAAAAAATGTAAAAAGCATTTCTTGTCTCCTCACATTCAGTTATGAATAACATCATTTTCAAAATGCCAAAATTACAGTGGTTTGCATCGTGTTACTGTGGGTCGTTAAACATATCCATTGTAAAACAGTCAAATATTACATGTATAGCTACTTATATCTTAACACTCACACACTCTTTCATTGTAAAAACTAAAAGCGGCGCGTTGGAATCAAGTGTGCCACACGAGCATAGACTGTAAAAAAATATGGACGTAGTGTCCGTGACGACACCCATAATTCTGATGAGCCGTTTTGAAGCACAAAGTATGGACGAGCAGAGCTGAGGTGACGAGATGACTAACAGACAGCAGACAAACGGCAATCCACCTGTCAATCAAAGTGGCCACGCCCTTAATTATGCAGAACTTTAATTCAGCCCCTCACAGTTGTCATGAAGGGAAAAATTAGCCGTATAGACCAAAACCAAAATGTGTACCAGGCTGTAAACATGTTTTAATCTGCTGTAAAGTTGGGCATTTTAACATGGGGCTCAATGAGATTCTGCTCCCTTCTGGAGCCTGTCCCTAGCGGCCAGTCGATGAATTGCAGTTTAAGTCACTTCCGTATTGGCTTCAAGAGGTTGCCGCTTGCACACGAGTCCTGAAAAGTGAAGCCAAAGTGTCTCGATCGCCCCCCAGCAGAGGTGTCAAAAGTATTTGCATTCATTACTCAGGTAGAAGTATAGATACTGGGGTTTAAAAAGACTTCTGTAGAAGTTAAAGTATCAACTCAAGCTTTTTACTTAAGTAAAAGTGTAAAAGTAACTGGTTTCAAAACTCCTTAAAGTATAAAAGTAATGTAAGGGGAAAAATGCCATTAAAGGGGTAGTTCACCCAAAAATTTAAATTCTGTCATTTACTCACCCTCAATTTGTTCCAACCTGTATGAGTTTCTTTGTTCTGAAGATATTTTGAAGAATGTTTGTAACCAAGCAGAGAGAGCAACCATTGACTGCCATAGTATTTTCCCCCTACTATGGCAGTCAATGGTTGCTCTATCTTCTTGGTTACAAACATTCTTCAAAATATCTTCAGAACAAAGAAACTCATACAGGTTGGAACAAATTGAGGGTGAGTAAATGACAGAATTTTGCATTTTTGGGTGAAGTATCCCAGGCCGCGCCACAGTGCATACCCCACCTCCTCAAAAAAACATTTTTCTAAAGGCCATAATGACTATAATGTTATATTAAAAAGTTAATGTTGAACATTTTTAGATGCACTTGGCTACGCGTTTCAGCCGCATATATTCCCATTGTAAATGAACGCATTTTAGGACAATGCAAATACATTAAAGAACCATATACTACTGAGCATTAATGTGTTTCATGGAGCAGAAGATTTGATGACTAGTTGCCTATAAATATTGTAAAGGTGCAAAAAGTCAAAATTCAGAGGCATGTTAACAATAACCATTTTTTTTATGTGTGATTAGTGTGGCCAGATTGGGTAGATGATTTCCAGCCCAAAAACCTCACCAAAAGTACATTTATATTTAAAAAAAAATGGTTATTGATAACATGCCTGGTTATTGATAACAATTTTGCACCTTTTACAATACTTATAGGCAACTTCACTCCAAGAAAAAACCCCAAAACTTTAACTGCCAAAATAATGTGATTATTTTATTGCCATACCAATCAATGTTGATAAGTAAGTTACCATTTTATCTCCTTAAAACATAACATTGATGATAAAAAATCAAAAAAAAATCAGTAAAACGGATCAAATATGACTATATGTCCAGGTAGAAACTGTCAAAACGACTATCCCTCAGAAAAACACATGATTTTCAATGTCAACAGTAAGAAGCCAAATCACGTGCAAAAAGTGCCCAATATAGAGATTGGAAAAAGCAATGTAATAAACAGGCATTTCACACGTTAATGCACACACCACTGCCAAAATGCGTAATTTATTGATACTGAACAATAATCCGTCAACAAATAAATAACAACAATGCGCTTACCTTTGTGTTGCACTTTGCTTAGACAAAACTACAGTATGTCTTTCGTGAGGTACATGGCACACGCACTTAGCACAGTCAAAGCAGATTAATCGTTGATTTAAACCTCTTTCAGCAGCTGTCTGGGTTGCTAGTTGCAGATGTCTTGAGTGTGTATATGACTATGGACAGGAGTCATGGTTATATTTATAAAGAGTCTTCGAGTCACAGGTGTAATTCACGTTTGAGAGTTGAGTCACTCTCCCACTCTTTACTGTAGAAACAACTTACTGTATATTTATGCCACTGGCATAGCGATCACTGGAATATATAGCTAAAGTAAAGTTATCGCGCTAAAAACCCGGCTAAAGTCATGAATGAGCACGTCTGCCTGCTGATCGCTGATTGGCTGAAAGTGCGTGCTCGTTGCGAGAACCCGCCCTATCTGGCAACATGGTGTGTGATTTGTTCAGGTGCAGGCGTGATTGATCGCGTACAACCCAATAGGGTGTCGGAATGGTTTGTGTTTATCCTTCTCATCCAACCACAATCAAATTCACTCTGTCCAGATGGCGCGATTTATCTGGATAGTTGTTTTTTTTATGACAAGCCGGAATGAAAACATGCCGAAATGGAATAGGAGTAACGAGGCTATTTTTAAAATGTAAGGAGTAGAAAGTACAGATAATTGCTTGAAAATGTAAGGAGTAGAAGTAAAAAGTAGGCTGAAAAAGAATTACTCCAGTAAAGTATAGATACTCAAAATTTCTACTTAAGTAAGGTAACGAAGTATTTGTACTTCGTTACTTGACACCTCTGCCCCCCAGGCGGCTGGATGCAGTATAGGTCATAAAGCCCTCCCTCTCCTTGAAATGTAATGAGACATAGACAAACTAAACAATCAAATTAGGGTGACCAAACGTCCTGTTTTCCCAGGACATGTCCTGTTTTCAAGTCCTGTCCTGTCCTGGCCCTAATATAACAATTTTATCTCCATACAGAGGGGGCATACTTTAAATGTATTGAAATTAATAAGGAATCTTTGAGTAAACTTCGAGTATCATTTGAGTATCTCATTACCGGGCCGAGTGTCCTGGTTTTCGGTAATCAAAATATGGTCACCCTAATCAAATTACACTTCAAATGCATTTTTTTCCAAAGATGGTTTCTGTCATTTTATAGTTTTTTAGCCTAGAAATCTAGACGCACCCTAGCGGCAACAAAAGTAATTTGCAGCCAGGGTCATCTAGCAACTCTCCGTCGTCTTACGAGCTTGAAAAAAATAAATCTAGTCAGGCCAATCACATCGTGTATAGAGTCGGTGGGAAAACACATGGGGCTCAACCACAACCCGCTTGTGATTGTTGTCTCACCACTGATAGTGCTCTGGTTGGTTGTAGCGCTATCCTATTGCGTGCAGAGGGAATTTGAAAGACAACCGTTTATCCCGCCCCTCGGATTGAGCCCTGCCAATGGTGAGTTCCCCCAGACCAAACATCTTGATGTGGGTCTGGCTTGTCAGGCTAGCAGTTTTTATCACGCTGATGTAAATACAAGTGTTCATTCTTTAAATAAGTTTGGTTTTAGTTAATTATTTGATGCTATAAAAACTGGGGTGTGACGTCATGATTGACAGCTTCTCTGAGCAAAGTAGTCACCGAGGCACCAACGTCATTTTACGGGAACTTCGGGAGGAGATTGCAGCTTTAACTTTATTTCTACATATCCATAACTGCATTTCACAAAAAGTTGTTGATTAAGCGGTTGATGTGGCTGGACCTTGATATCGGGGCTCCACTTCGCGCTCACTACAGCGCAGACTCGGGCTCCAAGTTGTCTGTGCCATATTTGGACACTGGCAGCTTCACTTACTTCAACGGAAGAGAGTGTAGGCGCATCGTCCATCTTTTTTTACAGTTGGAATTAAGTCATCTTCGACGAACATTAAGCCCTGCCTTTTTTGATCTGAATGGCCATCATTTTGACATTGACGGAATTATTAAACTGTCGGTACAGATCCACAACAAAAGACAATATAACCCATTATAATCAGTGATGTTGTCTAAACCGGATGCGGCGTGGTGGGGCAAGACAAATCCCAGACAGTAAACTGATGCCTGGTTCGATTTATGACGTACTGACATGAAGGACAAATGCTTTGCAACGGTCGCTTTGTCGCATCCAGTTTAGACAGCTTCAAGCTGTTTCAGCGCGGCACATTGCAACGCGTCAATGGTCGCGTCCGGAGTAGACACGGTGTTATGGTGCGTTCAAGTCATGCAGTAAAGATCATATTTACGAGCTGAACGCACATGAACGCCACCACGAAGTCGTAAATACCGGTGGGAAGTTCGGGATTTTCTTTAAGCCCTGATCAGGGTTGCCAGGTTTTCACAACAAAACCGCCCAATTGCGGTAAAAAAAATCGCGTTTGGGGGTTAAAATATGTCTTTTTTGGTAGGGTTGCCTGCTAAAATTCGCATTCCCAGGGCAAAATATCACATAATTGGGGTCGCTTCAACCCGCAAACATGGTAAAACAGCTCGCGGCAACAGTGTTGAAGTAACCCAATTCCGCGGGAAAACCGCGGACTTAGCAACACTGGCCCCGATCTGTACGAGTTGGGGGCGTGTCAGTGAGAAACATGGCAGAATCAATGGATGCAACGTCTGTAGTTGAAATTCTGTTTACTCGTCCTACAACCTGGCCTTTATCATGTGCTTGTTATAATTACAATTAGCCTAATATATAACCTAATATATAACGATACAGTTTACAGTGGCTTCATAGATTAATTAAAAACGTAAAAGATTCAAACTCACCTGATGCGCATTCTTTCTACTTCCTTTTCTATAAGCAGAGTTAACGAACCTTGCTGTATTTTCCTGAAATTCATTAAAGGGGTGATGAACTGAGAAATCAACTTTCCCTTGAGCTTTTGATATATAAAAGGTCATGGTAATATAAGAATATCTTGTAAGTTTCAGAGCTGAAAACTTCCTTGTTAGTCAAAGAAAAGCTTTTATTAACACCAGGCCTAGAAAACTAGAGCTCTCAGATTAAGCGGATCTCTTACGTAATAGGACCTAGACGCCGCCTCTACAGATAAATAAGCTTCTGTAGCCCCACCCACCGACTCTGTGAGCTAAGGATCGTCCCTGCATAAGCTTCCTTCTGAACTCACACTTATGTGAGTAGGCTAAAGCATGTTTTTTTTTTAATATGTGTTAGTTTTGCAGAAAATTACAGATCGTTTGAAATCTATTGATTACATACCTTAGCACGCTGTCACAGGGTGGAGAAGGTGTTATTGGTTCACTCGTGATCGGACTAGTAACATTCTGGGCCAGGCGCGAGTGTGTGTGTGTGTGTGTGTGTGTGTCTCCGAGCGGCGCAAGTGAGTGTGTGTCCGCCCGCCGCGCGAGCGAGCGAGTGAGTGAGCGAGTGAGTGAGCGAGTGAGTGAGCGAGTGAGTGAGCGAGTGAGTGAGCGAGTGAGTGAGCGAGTGAGTGAGCGAGTGAGCGAGTGAGTGAGTGAGTGAGTGAGTGAGTGAGTGAGTGAGCGAGTGAGTGAGTGAGCGAGTGAGTGAGCGAGTGAGTGAGTGAGTGAGTGAGTGAGTGAGTGAGTGAGTGAGTGAGCGAGTGAGTGAGTGAGTGAGTGAGTGAGTATATGCGTAAATACGAGTTTCCTAGGTAAAAATTGCACATGAACGCACTCCACTTTCGAAATTGTAATGGGATGAGCTCGTAATCTCGACTTCTTCAGAAGTGGGAATTATCAAATTTCCGATAGCACGTGAAGGCAGCATTAAACGCACCATTAGACCGCTGAGGCAGACCAGCCTAAAAATGTACTATTTTTAAATGTCTGCCATCCTAACAACAAACAGGGCGGTCTGTTTATAAGTTTTAAAAAATAATGATGTGCACAGATAATAAATAATTTGTAATAAACACTGCAATATTCCATAACAAATAAGAACTGTCAAGCTTGATTTTGAAAAAAGTAGTTAACCAAAAACATTTACATTTTACACTGTTATGTAACTGTAGAATGGTGTTATTTCTTCCTGCTCTAATCCAGAAAAAACGACTTAAATGTAGTCAGATTCAATCATATTTCTGACTTGAATAAAAGCAATTAATTTGAGGCACATTCTATAGCACAGTCTATATTTAATACTGATCACCTGTTTAAGTTTGTGTTGTTGTCTTTATTGTAGCTGTATGATTTGATGACTATGGCCTTTAAGTATCAGATCGTTCTGTGTCCACGTCCACAAGATTTACTGCTCATCACCTTCAACCACACGGACACCATCAAGGAACTGGTTAAGGATAATCCCAGCCTCGTTAACCAGATCAACGAAGCCCAGCGACAGCTTATTGAGGTAAATGTCCACTGGAGTCGTTTGCACTTAGTTTCTAAATGTGGTGTAAACTATGAACGCTTGTTTCTGCCATGACTTTTTCTTGCAATTGTGAGTGTATCTCTCACAATTACTTTTTTTTTATTGAACAAGCTTTCATAGTTAACATCTTGTTTTATTTATGTTAAAAAAATATATGTATGTATCTCTATAATAAATGTGTCTCTTTAAAATCTGTTGTAAAAATGCTCTTTCTTTTTTGTGAAGTAATTCTATCTGTAATGTATCGCCACTCAAGTTGCTTTTCTGTGCCAAGATTATTGTTATTTCTAGTGCATTCTTAAACATTGAACATCTTTCTAAGGTATACACACCCTTATCTGACGGTGCCTTTCAACTCATCCGACAAACACTGTTGGTTCTCTTTGAAGATATGCAAATCAGGGTGAGCCATTTACTTATGTAAAAGCTTATTGTCAAGGGTATTTGAAATGGATTGCTGCCAGACTATACAGCTTTATGCAAATCTTTACTAAGTCATGGCATTTTTTGTAAGAGCATTCAAGCGTAGTTGTTTTTTAACGTAATCGTAGTCACACTTACTAATTCCATGTGATTTGTGACGTTTTCTTTCACAGGTCTCAATTTTCTTGAAAGAAAATATCCAGAACCCTAACGGGCATTTTGTGCTGCAGACCTCAGGGCCGGTGCCTCACGGATTCGAGGTTCCTGGTTTAATCAGGTGAGGCAGGTGAAGGTCAGAGGCCACAGGCAGGCTCCTGTTATTCTTTGAGTTATTCATCAGTAGCTTTTGACTGGAAAACACAGAGGCTTCATGGGAAAAAGATCACGCACTCAATATGTTCCTTCAGAATTCCATTAAGCATTCTTGTCCTGCAGGTGGTTTAATGCTAAAGGGCGCGAGGTGAGGAGAACAAGGTTCCCCGGTGGAGGAAGCTACACAAGTGCTGTACGCCAGGGCTCGTTTGACCTCTCTGGAGACAGGGTCACACTTTTGGGCACCAACATGTAAATATGAAAATGAATAATTAGGAATTATAAATGCTTTAAAAATGTCATTAAATTTTTTTAAAAAATTGCAATATTATTAATTGTAAACATATGCAAATAAAAATATATAATAAAATAATAATAAATGTAATTACAATATAATGTAATAAATATATTTGTATTATATATAAATTACATTATATAAATATGAATAAAAATATATAATTTATTTAACCTTATTTAATAGATAATGCTTAGATAATGATAATAATTTAATAGATAATAATATATATATATATATATATATAATAGGGCTGTCAAAAGATTAATCGCGATTAATCGCATCCAAAATAAAAGTTGGTGTTTACATAATATATGTGCGTATACTCTGTATAATAATTATTTATATATATATATATATATATATATATATAGGCACAAGCCTGTATATATTTAAGAAAAATGTATTACATTTATATATAAAATATTTATATTTATATACAATATAAATTTTATAAATACAGTTTGCAAATATTTCTTAAATATATACATGAATGTGAGTGTATTTATATATACATAATAATTATACAGAGTACACGCACATATATTATGTAAACACAAACTTTTATTTTGAATCCGATTAATCATGATTAATCTTTTGACAGCCCTAATATAAAATGATTATATTTATTAAATAAACAGCAATAATTAATATCTTTTACACAACACTATATGTGAGTATAATATGCACTGAAAATAATTATTATAGTACGATTTTCTTTTTAAAGAAATAATACTAAAAATCAAAATATCCTGAAAAAAATCAGTCTCCACAAAAAATATTAAGCAGCACAACTGTTTTCAACATTGATAACAATAATACATATTTCTTAAGCAGCAAATCGTCATATTAGAGTGATTTCTGAAGGATCATGTGACACTGAAGACTGGAGTAATGATGCTGAAAATCCAGCTTTGATCACAGGAATACATTTACAATGTACTCAAATAGAAAACAGCTACTGTAAAACGCGGCGTGAGATTAAGCAGAAGGGGGTAAGCGTGAGGGTATCCGGCTAGGCTAGCCAGCTTTCCCCACAATAAACTGGATTACATTCGATTACTGCTGTTGTGTCTTTGTTTGCGCTGTGTAAGTTACTCAATGCGCGTCACTGACGCTTTTCATATGATTGGAACATATCTAGAAATAATGCTTTAATCAAACTTACTAACTCGTTCATCTCGCTGTAATGGTTCATTGCATGTGTTACAAAGTTGGTAGAATAATGATGAAGACGGACTCGGTGTGACTGAGACTTGTGTTTATTCAGAACTCTCAGATACAAACACAATAAACTCGCGCTGACAGCGCTCTCATAACTCAGTAGTTACTATAAATAACTTTGTTAGCAATCGCTCCGTCTCCGTGATGTCTGGTTCGCGACCGAATCATTCTTTTGAATCGGTTCTTTTTAGTGAACCGAACCAGTTCACCAAATCGGACTGAATCGTTCTAAACGGTTCGCGTCTCGAGTCAGCGCTGATCCATAATTTACTGAAGTTACTAACTTTCTGACATGAGTGACAGCCCCTCCGACTAGAAATAAACTAATAACCTGAAGTATATTCTAATAACTACAACAGTTCACCCTGAACTGAGACATGCTGAGAGAACTGATGAGAAGTGAACTCAGGTCCATCCGTCTCTCTGGCAGCAGCTCGTGCGTCTTAGACCTCGTTAAACCACGCCCCCTCTGCTTATTTAAAATGCAAAGATGTCAGCCAATCACAACAGTGGGCGTTTTTACTGAAGTCTCACAGCAGACACGCCTCTTGAAACAGGGCATTCAGCCACAGGACAAACAGCAGTATAGAAAAAATGCCTTTTATTTCTAAATTATGACATTTTATGATGTAAAAATCATACTAACAATATAAGTACACCTCAGGAAACACTATAAAATAATAGAAAAATGCCTTTAATTAATGCTCATGTGAATCTCTGATGGTCTGTACAGGTACAGCACACCCTCACCTGAAGACACGGATCCATCAAGCACCTCTAATAACACAGGCAAACTAAAGCAGGTACACCCTCACTGCACGCATCATGGGACATTCCAATGGTACAGCTCATGCTGAGGAAACAAAGCAAAAACTAAATTAGGTTTATGTTTCATGCTGTTATATTAGTAATATGAAGTTCTATCTTTGCAACTCAGGGCTCTCTGGATGTCATTGTATTTTTTGTGTGAATATCTGGACAGGCAGACACAACCCCCAATCCTCTGGCCACAGAGGAGCTCAATCTGCTCGCTAAACTGATGGGTGGAATGGAGGTGCAGAAACTCTTGAATGTGGACACTGGTTTCAAAATCAACCTGTGGACCTTAGATCAGGAGGAGGAGGGCATGTAAGCATTACTAATCCAGACATAATCCTGCCACGTCCACACACACACAACCTCAAAGGCATGGTTGCTACTTTGTCATATACTGATACTTTGTTATATATATATATATATATATACTGTATATATACACAGTACCGGTCAAAAGTTTGGAAACATTCATATTTTTAATGTTTTTTGAAAGAAGTCTCTTATGCTCATAAAGCCTGCATTTCTTTGATTAAAAATACAGAAAAAACAGTAATATTGTGAAATATTATTACAATTTTAAATAATGGTTTTCTATATTAATATACTTTAAAATACAATTTATTTCTGTGACTCAAAGCTGAATTTTCAGCATCATTACTCCAGTCTTCAGTGTCACGTGATCCTTCAGAAATCACTCTAATATGATGATTTATTATCAATGTTGGAAACAGTTGTGCTGTTTCATAAATGCTGTTCTTTTCAACGTTTCAAAGAATCCTGAAAAAAAGTATCACAGGTTCCAAAACAAATATTAGGCAGCACAACTGTTTCCAACATCGATAATAAATCATCATAATAGAGTGATTTCTGAAGGATCATGTGACATTGAAGACTGGAGTAATGATGCTGAAAATTCAGCTTTGAATCTCAGGAAGAAATACATTTTTTAAGTATATTCAAATAGAAAACCATCGTTTTAAATTGTAATAATATTTCTGTATTTTTTGTCACATAAACGCAGGCGTGAGGAGACTTCTTTCAAAAAACCTTTGGATTTGTATAGAAGCAGAAAAGCGTTTCAACATCTAATTTTGTGTTGCAAAGAATAATAAAGGTGAACTATTTTTTTTAAATATAGCTTTACAGAATGTCTGCTAATAAAAGGTTAAAATGTGTGTTACTCTAACCTTCTCTCAAACTTTTTCAGTGGAATTTCGGAAGGAACGGAGCCGGAGTCATCTGTCATTAACATACAAGTCACACAGGTGTGTGTGTCATGCACTTCACAAAACTGCTCATGTCCTCATTTGCTATATTTTGTTGCCCAGGGCTGGAATGTCCTGTGCTACTAGTAAAATCTGTTATCATTTACTAATAAACACCAGTGTTGCTCCAGGGCAGGCTTAAAGCTTTTTGACATTTGATTTTAATTCCATTCAAATGGAAGTGTCTGTACAGTGAAGTTAACACCGAAAAAAAAAAAGCCAGACATTTGTTCCTGTTAATTCAGGAATGTTTTATGAGTTTGTAATAAAGTTTATGAGACAATAACTTTATAAGTACATGCCAACGTCTCATATATTTCATGTCATTCAAATTCCACACTGGGTTTCTTGTAATCTCAAACCACATCAATACCAAATTCATGTTTTGTTATTTTACATTACTGTCACAACTATAAGATGATTTATTAATATCAAACTTCAGTAGGCACAATAGAAGTTGCCGTTTTTACTTATTCCCGAGCGTTTACCTTTGTATTCCCAGGATCAGCTGGCCAGTACTGAGCTGGCACGCATAGCAGGAGAATTTGATGAAGAGCGAAGCCAGACAGAGGGACCCGGGAACAAGGGAGACGACTTGCTGGCCATGATGGATGAGCTCTAAAGGTCAGTCACTGAATCATGGAAGTCAGGAAGCATGTGGTAGGTCTGATATGTCACAGGAAAAAAGGTAGGTTTGAACATGCCTGGCATATATACATTCAGAAACATAATTAAGAACCATCTGAAAGAAGAATTGCACTGTTTATGATTGTATTTAAGCTTAAATAAAATAAAATATATAATGCAATGTGTTTTCAAATCTTTAAAAAAAATCTTCTGGGGATGTCTTCAAAGGGAAAATTATTCATTATAAAAATCATCATATCTAAAATGTCAGTTAATTTTATTGATGTTCTCTTTTTGGCGTTGGACTTTTAATGTACGCCTACAATGATTCATCCATCAACTTTTTTTTGACTGCAGAAAAACAGAAGTCAAGTTCACTGGAACATTTCGTTCTGCTGAGCGAGAGAAAAGAAAGGAATTCCTGCTCTTATATTTATTCAAATCGCATTGTTTCTGTTACTTTGGTGCTGTTTCATTGGTGGTTATAATATGTGCATCACAAAGTCCATAAAGATATGATTAATGATTGTGTTTGAAGATTATAAAAACCATAACAGAAAAACAACATATAACTTTTGAGTAGACTAAACAAAAGGACACAATAAAACCACATCAGCATTAAGACAAATGTCAAGGATGTAAAACATTTGATTTAGGCTAATTGTTCTCAAGATAAGATTATGCATGTCAGTTCGGGGCAAGTTGTCTCACAGGTTTTAAATGTTGTGTTTTAAGTAACGTAACTAGCTACAGGTTTCACTGCTTCGTTTAAAAAACAGCATAACAGCAATTAAATAACATATAATACATGTTAAATAGAAATATCCTCAACATAAGCTTTTTAACTTTTATAAAAACTCAGCAGATGTCCATTTTGACAAACATGCCTGTCAATGCGTGTTAAAATAACTATATATTATTTCATTGAACAACAACGGAGATTTAACTTTAAGAATAAACTTACCCACATAAATAGTCATTGAAAAAAAATATAACTAGTACCTTATAATGTTTATCCGAGCAACCTCGCTAGAGGGAGCGCGCGCGGACGATTTCAATCCGGTACGTATTGATGACGTCACTCTCCTCTGCGACGAAGCGCGGCGCTCGAAACCTTTTAGGATGTAAACATGATGTTTTGAGCATGTTAGATAATAAAACCTAGGAAGGTAATACAACGAATATTTTTTACTTCAAGACTTTATGAGTGACCCCGGATTCTGTGAGAATTAAAAGATCGTTCTCTCTTATCGCATGCTATATATTTAGTTAAATACAGTTATAGGTGCTGGAAAGTTTAATGTTGACGTCTTTTTATGATTCGAGACTAGTATCGTTTTCAATTTCACTACTACCCATTCGTTAGACTTTATTTGATACTTTTCAATAGGGACTAGTGTATTCAGCTTGTCATTGGTACTATAGTATTACAATTAGTCACTATTCCAATACTATTGCATTGCTACTTTGCTCTTGGCAAATGAGGATCTTATAATTACTTGTAAAACTGAAAAGATACTAATCCTTACTGAAATACTTAATTGTAATTTTGAAAAGATTAACCTTTGTAGCATATTAATGCATACTAGTTAAAGTGATACATGTTAAAACTGGTGGTAAATAGTGATGTTTTTAACTGATATATATCTGGAAGAAGCGAGTCCCATGTTGGAAATGTGTAACCTCAAAATGAAAATACTGAATATTGTGTATACCAAGACACTTTGTTTGATATTTTATTTGTGTAATGCAAATACATGCATTTATATTTTTGTGGTGTAACGATTCGGAGAAAATGTAATTCGTTTTTATTAATTATAAATGTTACAGAATTTGACATTTACTTTTTCACATTTCACCTCCCTAGACCACAAAGCTAATTTGCATATTTCCAATGCATGTCATGTCAAATCATTTCATACGGTGCAGTATGCAGTTTGAATGTCAGCAGAGCATCTCAGAAGCCTGTAATTACTATTAATTATGTACATGCGTGCACATGCTCGAAAACATTAAAATAGATATGTGTGGGACTGGAGGTGTATTACAAATCATACATTTATTTGCGGCTGCCTTTTTACAGTGTTGGCAGTGAATCACCAGTATTTATCTGCTTATATTGGTTTTACATCGTCTTTGGTGTCATTAACAGTAAAAAGAAAAAAGAGAGAAATAATATACAAAGAAAGTTCTTAAATTGCTCACACTGCTAGACAAATGCTGACTGTTAATGATTTCTCTGTGCAGAGGTGAACATGGAAGTGAGCCATTCGATTCGTGAACGCACCATCGCCGAGAACAGTCTGGTGATTCTCCTGCAGGGTCTGCATGGCCAGGTGACCACCGTTGACCTGCGAGACGAGAGCACGGCCAGGGGACGGGTTATCAATGTGGACGCTTTCATGAACATCCGACTGGAGAAGGTTCTGTACAGGGACAGACGTGGACGTATGTCCAGTATGGATGACCTGTTTGTCACTGGTCGAAACGTGCGCTATGTCCACATCCCAGACCACATGAACATTAGAGAGACAATAGAGGCCCAGCTCGCCAAAATACATCGCGTGCGAAACTTTGGAGGAGGGGACGGACGGAAAGAATATTCTAAGAAGAAATAGTTTTTGTTTTGCAATTGTATTGTCTTTGGAACGCACACTATTATTTGTAAGTAATGCAATCATGGAGCAAAAAGTAATGCGTAGTTTGTAAGAAACTGCAATAGTTCTGTATGTGTTCTCAAGGAACAGTGTGGGAAAAGTGATTTCTGTTTACTGAGTACTACTCTGGTGGTTTAAAAAAAATCAATAAACGTTTGAATGTGGTGAAATAGCCGTTGATTTATGAGTTTATCAACTTGACGTTTTGTTTGATTAGACAACGCCTTTTATTACTGTTTTTTTCTCTCCTAATGCTGATGTCAATATCGCTTTACCACAAGTACACTTATTAAGTATATTGAGTTTACGTATGCAAATATTGGTACTTTAAAGCCTTTATTTTGCAATTCAACACACGGTTTGGTTTGTAGTGTAAATACTTTTCTTTACCTTTTTTAATTGGTTGGTTTGTAATTAATGAGATCAAATTATTAATTGAACAGTTTTTGACTTAAGATTAATCATCTAACTTGGGAAACTATTGGAAATGAACATGTACGTATTAAAATGTATGTAGTAATTCAAGTAAAGTTGTGTAAATGAGCAGTCACAAAAATATTTAACCTTAAGATCAGACTAAAAACAAGGAATGCTTTTGTCTCCTAAGTTTCCTCATTCTTCTGTTTTTGTCTCAGTTTGTGGTCAGTGTGGCAAGAGATTTCACATCTTATTTTGGAACAATATTATTTTGATACATACATTTTGCCATTGCGTATGAGGATGCAGAAATTTTTCGGTGACCACATAATCATCATCCTTGAAATGACTCATAAACCTCATTCCTGTCCGGACACAAGCCACAGTCACAAGAAAACAGAGGTATTCTGGTAAACAGAAAACATTACACCAGATGAAAAATACATGTCTTCCTTTATGAAATTTGAATTCAATTAGGGAAAGATTATTTTTAAGCAGTTGCTTACAGGAAAACGGGGAAAAGTGACCCTGTGTCCTTTATGATGAGAAATTTGGTGCATGCATTGAAAGGGATACTTCACTCTAAAATGAAAATTCCATAATTAATTATTCCCCCTTGTGTCGTTCCAAACCCGTAAGACTTTCATTCATCTTCAGAACACAGATAAAGAACTGTTTGATGAAATCTGAGTGCTTTCTATGCCTCCATTGACAGCTACACAACTACCACTTTGACAAATCAAAAAGTTTTTATATAAAAGGCTTTAATTCACATTTAAACATGGATCAGCGAACAGAAACAAGATCAACCGAACCTGCTTGACACGCGAGAACAAACCTCATTGGTTCTTCCAGAAACTCAAATGTGCCGCGTAACACAAGAATGAACCTCATTGGTTCTTGCGTAAGCTCAAACGTACATTTACCTTTACATTTATGCATTTGGCAGACGCTTTTATCCAAAGCGACTTACAGTGCACTTATTACAGGGACAATCCCCCTGGAGCAACGTGGAGTAAAGTGCCTTGCTCAAGGACACACTGGTGGTGACCGCTGGGATAGAACCAGCAACCTTCTGCATATCAGTTAAGTGGTTTAACCCACTGGACCACCACCTCTCAAACGTGCTGCGTAACACAAGAATGAACCTCATTAGTTATTGCGGAAGCTCAAACGTGCTGCGTAACACGAGAATGAACCTCATTGGTTCTTGAGGAAGTTCAAAAGTGCTGCGTAACACGAGAATGAACCTCATTGGTTCTTGCTGAAGCTCAAACGTGCTGCGTAACACGAGAATGAACCTCATTGGTTCTTGAGGAAGCTCAAACGTGCTGAGTAACACAAGAATTAACCTAATTGGTTCTTGCTGAAGCTCAAACATACAGAGTAACACTAGAATGAACCTCACTGGTTCTTGCTGAAGCTCAAACGTGCTGAGTAACACGAGAATGAACCTCATTGGTTCTTGAGGAAGCTCAAACGTGCTGCGTAACACGAGAATCAGGGCCGGCGTTTGCTATAGGCGAGCTAGGCGGTTGCCTAGGGCTACAAATTTGTTGGGGGCGCAGCCAGGCGCCCTCTAGTGGCGCCCTTAAACTTACTTCTCATTAATCATAGAATTAAAACAAGCGAAATAAAACATACTGTTTATAAAACATGATCCTCCTTGGGCACCCCCTCAGCCACACGTTTAATTACTTAACATGATTATTAGATTGAATTGATGGTGAGTATTGTCGAGCACAGGCGTTCAGGCGTTAGGTCAGACAGGTTTGTATATTGATTTATATATGTCAACAAAAATACTTATTAGGAACATGAAAATATCCTTTCTTTGGGAGGGTTTGCCTTCGTTGTGCTCCCTGGAAGTAGGGGTAGGAAGTTGGCAGTCTCATGTGACAAAACTCAATCTCGCCTAGGGCAACCAAAGAGCTAGAGCCGGCCCTGACGGGAATGAACCTTATTGGTTCTTGAGGAAGCTCAAAAGTGCTGCGTAACACGAGAATGAACCTCATTGGTTCTTGCTGAAGCTCAAACGTACAGAGTAACACGAGAATGAACCTCATTGGTTCTTGAGGAAGCTCAAACGTGCTGAGTAACACAAGAATGAACCTCATTGGTTCTTTATGAAGGTCAAATGTGCTGCGTAACACAAGAATGAACCTCATTGGTTCTTGCTGAAGCTCAAACGTCTTGCGTAACATGAGAATTAACCTCATTGGCTCTTGCTGAAGCTCAAACATGCTGAGTAACACAAGAATGAACCTCATTGGTTCTTGAGGAAGCTCAAACGTGCTGAGTAACACAAGAATGAACCTCATTGGTTCTTGAGGAAGCTCAAACATGCTGCGTAACACAAGAATGAACCTCATTGGTTCTTTCTGAAGGTCAAATATGCTGCGTAACACAAGAATGAACCTCATTGGTTCTTGAGGAAGCTCAAACGTGCTGCGTAACACTAGAATTAATCTCATTGGTTCTTGAGGAAGCTCAAACATGCTGCGTAAAACAAGAATGAACCTCATTGGTTCTTTCTGAAGGTCAAATATGCTGCGTAACACAAGAATGAACCTCATTGGTTCTTGCTGAAGCTCAAACGTGCTGAGTAACACAAGAATTAACCTCATTGGTTATTGAGGAAGCTCAAACGTGCTGAGTAACACAAGAATGAACCTCACTGGTTCTTGAGGAAGCTCAAACATGCTGCGTAACACAAGAATGAACCTCATTGGTTCTTGCTGAAGCTCAAACGTGCTGCGTAACACTAGAATGAATCTCATTGGTTCTTGAGGAAGCTCAAACGTGCTGCGTAACACTAGAATGAATCTCATTGGTTCTTGCTGAAGCTCAAACGTGCTGCGTAACACAAGAATGAACCTCATTGGTTCTTGCTGAAGCTCAAACGTGCTGTGTAACACTAGAATGAATCTCATTGGTTCTTGAGGAAGCTCAAACGTGTTGCGTAACACGAGAATGAACCTCATTGGTTCTTGAGGAAGCTCAAACATTCTGCGTAACACAAGAATGAATCTCATTAGTTCTTGCTGAAGCTCAAACGTGCTGCGTAACACGAGAATGAACCTCATTGGTTCTTGAGGAAGCTCAAACGTGCTGCGTAACACGAGAATGAACCTCATTGGTTCTTGAGGAAGCTCAAACGTGCTGCGTAACAAGAGAATGAACTTCATTGGTTCTTGAGGAAGCTCAAACGTGCTGCGTAACACGAGAATGAACCTCATTGGTTCTTGCTGAAGCTCAAACGTGCTGAGTAACACAAGAATGAACCTCATTGGTTCTTGCTGAAGCTCAAACGTGCTGAGTAACACAAGAATGAACCTCATTGGTTCTTGCTGAAGCTCAAACGTGCTGCGTAACACGAGAATGAACCTCATTGGTTCTTGCTGAAGCTCAAACGTGCTGCGTAACACAAGAATGAACCTAATTGGTTCTAGCTGAAGCTCAAACGTGCTGAGTAACACAAGAATGAACCTCATTGGTTCTTGAGGAAGCTCAAACGTGCTGCGTAACACGAGAATGAACCTCATTGGTTCTAGCTGAACCTCAAACGTGCTGAGTAACACAAGAATGAACCTCATTGGTTCTTGAGGAAGCTCAAACGTGCTGCGTAACACGAGAATGAACCTCATTGGTTCTAGCTGAACCTCAAACGTGCTGAGTAACACAAGAATGAACCTCATTGGTTCTTTCTGAAGCTCAAATGTGCTGCGTAACACAAGAATGAACCTCATTGGTTCTAGCTTAAGCTCAAACGTGCTGAGTAACACGAGAATGAACCTCATTGGTTCTTGCTGAAGCTCAAACGTGCTGAGTAACACGAGAATGAACCTCATTGGTTCTTGCTGAAGCTCAAACGTGCTGAGTAACACAAGAATGAACCTCATTGATTCTAGCTGAAGCTTAAAAGTGCTGCGTAACACGAGAATGAACCTCATTGGTTCTTGCTGAAGCTCAAACGTACAGAGTAACACTAGAATGAACCTCATTGGTTCTTGAGGAAGCTCAAACGTGCTGCGTAACACAAGAATGAACCTCATTGGTTCTTGCTGAAGCTCAAACGTACAGAGTAACACTAGAATGAACCTCATTGGTTCTTGCTGAAGCTCAAACGTGCTGAGTAACACAAGAATGAATCTCATTGGTTCTTGCTGAAGCTCAAACGTGCTGCGTAACACGAGAATGAACCTCATTGGTTCTTGCTGAAGCTCAAACGTGCTGCGTAACACAAGAATGAACCTCATTGGTTCTTGAGGAAGCTCAAACGTACAGAGTAACACAAGAATGAACCTCATTGGTTCTTGCTGAAGCTCAAACGTGCTGAGTAACACAAGAATGAATCTCATTGGTTCTTGCTGAAGCTCAAACGTGCTGCGTAACACGAGAATGAACCTCATTGGTTCTTGCTGAAGCTCAAACGTACAGAGTAACACAAGAATGAACCTCATTGGTTCTTGCTGAAGCTCAAACGTGCTGAGTAACACAAGAATGAATCTCATTGGTTCTTGCTGAAGCTCAAACGTGCTGCGTAACACGAGAATGAACCTCATTGGTTCTTGCTGAAGCTCAAACGTGCTGCGTAACACGAGAATGAACCTCATTGGTTCTTGCTGAAGCTCAAACGTGCTGAGTAACACAAGAATGAATCTCATTGGTTCTTGCTGAAGCTCAAACGTGCTGCGTAACACGAGAATGAACCTCATTGGTTCTTGCTGAAGCTCAAACGTGCTGCGTAACTCAAGAATGAACCTCATTGGTTCTTGCTGAAGCTCAAACGTGCTGAGTAACACAAGAATGAACCTCATTGGTTCTTGCTGAAGCTCAAACGTGCTGCGTAACACGAGAATGAACCTCATTGGTTCTTGCTGAAGCTCAAACGTGCTGAGTAACACAAGAATGAACCTCATTGGTTCTTGCTGAAGCTCAAACGTGCTGCGTAACACGAGAATGAACCTCATTGGTTCTTGCTGAAGCTCAAACGTGCTGCGTAACACAAGAATGAACCTAATTGGTTCTAGCTGAAGCTCAAACGTGCTGAGTAACACAAGAATGAACCTCATTGGTTCTTGAGGAAGCTCAAACGTGCTGCGTAACACGAGAATGAACCTCATTGGTTCTAGCTGAACCTCAAACGTGCTGAGTAACACGAGAATGAACCTCATTGGTTCTTTCTGAAGCTCAAATGTGCTGCGTAACACAAGAATGAACCTCATTGGTTCTAGCTTAAGCTCAAACGTGCTGAGTAACACGAGAATGAACCTCATTGGTTCTTGCTGAAGCTCAAACGTGCTGAGTAACACGAGAATGAACCTCATTGGTTCTAGCTGAAGCTCAAACATGCTGAGTAACACAAGAATGAACCTCATTGGTGCTTGAGGAAGCTCAAACGTACAGAGTAACACTAGAATGAACCTCATTGGTTCTTGCTGAAGCTCAAACGTACAGAGTAACACTAGAATGAACCTCATTGGTTCTTGCTGAAGCTCAAACGTGCTGAGTAACACAAGAATGAATCTCATTGGTTCTTGCTGAAGCTCAAACGTGCTGCGTAACACGAGAATGAACCTCATTGGTTCTTGCTGAAGCTCAAACGTGCTGCGTAACACAAGAATGAACCTCATTGGTTCTTGAGGAAGCTCAAACGTACAGAGTAACACAAGAATGAACCTCATTGGTTCTTGCTGAAGCTCAAACGTGCTGCGTAACACGAGAATGAACCTCATTGGTTCTTGCTGAAGCTCAAACGTGCTGAGTAACACAAGAATGAACCTCATTGGTTCTTGCTGAAGCTCAAACGTGCTGAGTAACACAAGAATGAACCTCATTGGTTCTTGCTGAAGCTCAAACGTGCTGCGTAACACGAGAATGAACCTCATTGGTTCTTGCTGAAGCTCAAACGTGCTGCGTAACACAAGAATGAACCTAATTGGTTCTAGCTGAAGCTCAAACGTGCTGAGTAACACAAGAATGAACCTCATTGGTTCTTGAGGAAGCTCAAACGTGCTGCGTAACACGAGAATGAACCTCATTGGTTCTAGCTGAACCTCAAACGTGCTGAGTAACACAAGAATGAACCTCATTGGTTCTTGAGGAAGCTCAAACGTGCTGCGTAACACGAGAATGAACCTCATTGGTTCTAGCTGAACCTCAAACGTGCTGAGTAACACAAGAATGAACCTCATTGGTTCTTTCTGAAGCTCAAATGTGCTGCGTAACACAAGAATGAACCTCATTGGTTCTAGCTTAAGCTCAAACGTGCTGAGTAACACGAGAATGAACCTCATTGGTTCTTGCTGAAGCTCAAACGTGCTGAGTAACACGAGAATGAACCTCATTGGTTCTTGCTGAAGCTCAAACGTGCTGAGTAACACAAGAATGAACCTCATTGATTCTAGCTGAAGCTTAAAAGTGCTGCGTAACACGAGAATGAACCTCATTGGTTCTTGCTGAAGCTCAAACGTACAGAGTAACACTAGAATGAACCTCATTGGTTCTTGAGGAAGCTCAAACGTGCTGCGTAACACAAGAATTAACCTCATTGGTTCTTGCTGAAGCTCAAACGTACAGAGTAACACTAGAATGAACCTCATTGGTTCTTGCTGAAGCTCAAACGTGCTGAGTAACACAAGAATGAATCTCATTGGTTCTTGCTGAAGCTCAAACGTGCTGCGTAACACGAGAATGAACCTCATTGGTTCTTGCTGAAGCTCAAACGTGCTGCGTAACACAAGAATGAACCTCATTGGTTCTTGAGGAAGCTCAAACGTACAGAGTAACACAAGAATGAACCTCATTGGTTCTTGCTGAAGCTCAAACGTGCTGAGTAACACAAGAATGAATCTCATTGGTTCTTGCTGAAGCTCAAACGTGCTGCGTAACACGAGAATGAACCTCATTGGTTCTTGCTGAAGCTCAAACGTACAGAGTAACACAAGAATGAACCTCATTGGTTCTTGCTGAAGCTCAAACGTGCTGAGTAACACAAGAATGAATCTCATTGGTTCTTGCTGAAGCTCAAACGTGCTGCGTAACACAAGAATGAACCTCATTGGTTCTTGAGGAAGCTCAAACGTACAGAGTAACACAAGAATGAACCTCATTGGTTCTTGCTGAAGCTCAAACGTGCTGAGTAACACAAGAATGAACCTCATTGATTCTAGCTGAAGCTTAAAAGTGCTGCGTAACACGAGAATGAACCTCATTGGTTCTTGCTGAAGCTCAAACGTACAGAGTAACACTAGAATGAACCTCATTGGTTCTTGAGGAAGCTCAAACGTGCTGCGTAACACAAGAATGAACCTCATTGGTTCTTGCTGAAGCTCAAACGTACAGAGTAACACTAGAATGAACCTCATTGGTTCTTGCTGAAGCTCAAACGTGCTGAGTAACACAAGAATGAATCTCATTGGTTCTTGCTGAAGCTCAAACGTGCTGCGTAACACGAGAATGAACCTCATTGGTTCTTGCTGAAGCTCAAACGTGCTGCGTAACACAAGAATGAACCTCATTGGTTCTTGAGGAAGCTCAAACGTACAGAGTAACACAAGAATGAACCTCATTGGTTCTTGCTGAAGCTCAAACGTGCTGAGTAACACAAGAATGAATCTCATTGGTTCTTGCTGAAGCTCAAACGTGCTGCGTAACACGAGAATGAACCTCATTGGTTCTTGCTGAAGCTCAAACGTACAGAGTAACACAAGAATGAACCTCATTGGTTCTTGCTGAAGCTCAAACGTGCTGAGTAACACAAGAATGAATCTCATTGGTTCTTGCTGAAGCTCAAACGTGCTGCGTAACACAAGAATGAACCTCATTGGTTCTTGAGGAAGCTCAAACGTACAGAGTAACACAAGAATGAACCTCATTGGTTCTTGCTGAAGCTCAAACGTGCTGCGTAACACGAGAATGAACCTCATTGGTTCTTGCTGAAGCTCAAACGTGCTGAGTAACACAAGAATGAACCTCATTGGTTCTTGCTGAAGCTCAAACGTGCTGAGTAACACAAGAATGAACCTCATTGGTTCTTGCTGAAGCTCAAACGTGCTGCGTAACACGAGAATGAACCTCATTGGTTCTTGCTGAAGCTCAAACGTGCTGCGTAACACAAGAATGAACCTAATTGGTTCTAGCTGAAGCTCAAACGTGCTGAGTAACACAAGAATGAACCTCATTGGTTCTTGAGGAAGCTCAAACGTGCTGCGTAACACGAGAATGAACCTCATTGGTTCTAGCTGAACCTCAAACGTGCTGAGTAACACAAGAATGAACCTCATTGGTTCTTGAGGAAGCTCAAACGTGCTGCGTAACACGAGAATGAACCTCATTGGTTCTAGCTGAACCTCAAACGTGCTGAGTAACACAAGAATGAACCTCATTGGTTCTTTCTGAAGCTCAAATGTGCTGCGTAACACAAGAATGAACCTCATTGGTTCTAGCTTAAGCTCAAACGTGCTGAGTAACACGAGAATGAACCTCATTGGTTCTTGCTGAAGCTCAAACGTGCTGAGTAACACGAGAATGAACCTCATTGGTTCTTGCTGAAGCTCAAACGTGCTGAGTAACACAAGAATGAACCTCATTGATTCTAGCTGAAGCTTAAAAGTGCTGCGTAACACGAGAATGAACCTCATTGGTTCTTGCTGAAGCTCAAACGTACAGAGTAACACTAGAATGAACCTCATTGGTTCTTGAGGAAGCTCAAACGTGCTGCGTAACACAAGAATGAACCTCATTGGTTCTTGCTGAAGCTCAAACGTACAGAGTAACACTAGAATGAACCTCATTGGTTCTTGCTGAAGCTCAAACGTGCTGAGTAACACAAGAATGAATCTCATTGGTTCTTGCTGAAGCTCAAACGTGCTGCGTAACACGAGAATGAACCTCATTGGTTCTTGCTGAAGCTCAAACGTGCTGCGTAACACAAGAATGAACCTCATTGGTTCTTGAGGAAGCTCAAACGTACAGAGTAACACAAGAATGAACCTCATTGGTTCTTGCTGAAGCTCAAACGTGCTGAGTAACACAAGAATGAATCTCATTGGTTCTTGCTGAAGCTCAAACGTGCTGCGTAACACGAGAATGAACCTCATTGGTTCTTGCTGAAGCTCAAACGTACAGAGTAACACAAGAATGAACCTCATTGGTTCTTGCTGAAGCTCAAACGTGCTGAGTAACACAAGAATGAATCTCATTGGTTCTTGCTGAAGCTCAAACGTGCTGCGTAACACGAGAATGAACCTCATTGGTTCTTGCTGAAGCTCAAACGTGCTGCGTAACACGAGAATGAACCTCATTGGTTCTTGCTGAAGCTCAAACGTGCTGAGTAACACAAGAATGAATCTCATTGGTTCTTGCTGAAGCTCAAACGTGCTGCGTAACACGAGAATGAACCTCATTGGTTCTTGCTGAAGCTCAAACGTGCTGCGTAACTCAAGAATGAACCTCATTGGTTCTTGCTGAAGCTCAAACGTGCTGAGTAACACAAGAATGAACCTCATTGGTTCTTGCTGAAGCTCAAACGTGCTGCGTAACACGAGAATGAACCTCATTGGTTCTTGCTGAAGCTCAAACGTGCTGAGTAACACAAGAATGAACCTCATTGGTTCTTGCTGAAGCTCAAACGTGCTGCGTAACACGAGAATGAACCTCATTGGTTCTTGCTGAAGCTCAAACGTGCTGCGTAACACAAGAATGAACCTAATTGGTTCTAGCTGAAGCTCAAACGTGCTGAGTAACACAAGAATGAACCTCATTGGTTCTTGAGGAAGCTCAAACGTGCTGCGTAACACGAGAATGAACCTCATTGGTTCTAGCTGAACCTCAAACGTGCTGAGTAACACGAGAATGAACCTCATTGGTTCTTTCTGAAGCTCAAATGTGCTGCGTAACACAAGAATGAACCTCATTGGTTCTAGCTTAAGCTCAAACGTGCTGAGTAACACGAGAATGAACCTCATTGGTTCTTGCTGAAGCTCAAACGTGCTGAGTAACACGAGAATGAACCTCATTGGTTCTAGCTGAAGCTCAAACATGCTGAGTAACACAAGAATGAACCTCATTGGTGCTTGAGGAAGCTCAAACGTACAGAGTAACACTAGAATGAACCTCATTGGTTCTTGCTGAAGCTCAAACGTACAGAGTAACACTAGAATGAACCTCATTGGTTCTTGCTGAAGCTCAAACGTGCTGAGTAACACAAGAATGAATCTCATTGGTTCTTGCTGAAGCTCAAACGTGCTGCGTAACACGAGAATGAACCTCATTGGTTCTTGCTGAAGCTCAAACGTGCTGCGTAACACAAGAATGAACCTCATTGGTTCTTGAGGAAGCTCAAACGTACAGAGTAACACAAGAATGAACCTCATTGGTTCTTGCTGAAGCTCAAACGTGCTGAGTAACACAAGAATGAATCTCATTGGTTCT
The DNA here is from genome assembly GCF_949357685.1 of Gobio gobio. Lineage (NCBI taxonomy): Eukaryota > Metazoa > Chordata > Actinopteri > Cypriniformes > Gobionidae > Gobio > Gobio gobio. The sequence goes on along the minus strand of NC_137104.1, from coordinate 48,289,781 downwards.
TGCTGAAGCTCAAACGTGCTGCGTAACACGAGAATGAACCTCATTGGTTCTTGCTGAAGCTCAAACGTACAGAGTAACACAAGAATGAACCTCATTGGTTCTTGCTGAAGCTCAAACGTGCTGAGTAACACAAGAATGAATCTCATTGGTTCTTGCTGAAGCTCAAACGTGCTGCGTAACACGAGAATGAACCTCATTGGTTCTTGCTGAAGCTCAAACGTGCTGCGTAACACGAGAATGAACCTCATTGGTTCTTGCTGAAGCTCAAACGTGCTGAGTAACACAAGAATGAATCTCATTGGTTCTTGCTGAAGCTCAAACGTGCTGCGTAACACGAGAATGAACCTCATTGGTTCTTGCTGAAGCTCAAACGTGCTGCGTAACTCAAGAATGAACCTCATTGGTTCTTGCTGAAGCTCAAACGTGCTGAGTAACACAAGAATGAACCTCATTGGTTCTTGCTGAAGCTCAAACGTGCTGCGTAACACGAGAATGAACCTCATTGGTTCTTGCTGAAGCTCAAACGTGCTGAGTAACACAAGAATGAACCTCATTGGTTCTTGCTGAAGCTCAAACGTGCTGCGTAACACGAGAATGAACCTCATTGGTTCTTGCTGAAGCTCAAACGTGCTGCGTAACACAAGAATGAACCTAATTGGTTCTAGCTGAAGCTCAAACGTGCTGAGTAACACAAGAATGAACCTCATTGGTTCTTGAGGAAGCTCAAACGTGCTGCGTAACACGAGAATGAACCTCATTGGTTCTAGCTGAACCTCAAACGTGCTGAGTAACACGAGAATGAACCTCATTGGTTCTTTCTGAAGCTCAAATGTGCTGCGTAACACAAGAATGAACCTCATTGGTTCTAGCTTAAGCTCAAACGTGCTGAGTAACACGAGAATGAACCTCATTGGTTCTTGCTGAAGCTCAAACGTGCTGAGTAACACGAGAATGAACCTCATTGGTTCTAGCTGAAGCTCAAACATGCTGAGTAACACAAGAATGAACCTCATTGGTTCTTGCTGAAGCTCAAACGTACAGAGTAACACTAGAATGAACCTCATTGGTGCTTGAGGAAGCTCAAACGTGCTGCGTAACACGAGAATGAACCTCATTGGTTCTTGAGGAAGCTCAAACGTGCTGCGTAACATGAGAATGAACCTCATTGGTTCTTGAGGAACCTCTATGCTGCGTTACGTGCGTATCTGTGAATGGAGGGACGGAAAGCTCTCAGATTTCCTCAAAAAGATCTTCATTTGTGTTCCGAGGTGAATGAAATTCTTACGGGTTTAGAATGACATGAGGGTGAATAATTAATGACAGAATTTACATTTTTTTGGGCGAATATCCCTTTAAGTTCAATCTCAAAGGATTCAGTTCAACCTGCATTTAGCTTTCATATTCCCCAACATGCACCTGCTCAAGTATGTTGGCCGTATTATATTATTTCTCTCTGTCAGACTCAACAAACACTTATCTAAAGAGCATGGCTCATTGTACGGTCAAAGATCGAAGGTTTTCATTGGCTATTGCTACAACTTGCTAGGCTTTGGACAACGCACGGTTTAGAGTGGCTTCAGGTGCGTAACTCTCGTCAGACGGTTGGGAACACAAAGAGCTCTTTTAATCCAGCAGTAGCCTGAAGCGGCAGGCGCTGTGCCCACTGCAGACATTTCCTGTTCTGTTCCACCCCACAGGGTTAACCCTTGACAGACAGAGATCTCTCTAGCATGTTAGACGTGGCCCATCCCAGAGGCTGGGCGGTCGGCCGGATTCAAGCCTGCACACGCTGACTGAAAGACACATCATTAGGTGCCCAAATTTGAATGTTGAAAGACAAACAGAAACAGAAAGAAGCTGCTACTTTTTGCTCATTATACTTTTGAGCTCTGCCTGTTGCATGGGATATTTATTTTCGCTCCCTTTGTAAATGTTAATACTGTAATACTGTACTGAAGAAAAAGTGAGCAGGGATTTGTCGTACAAAAATGTCTTTAATCAGCTGGTATTTTTGGTGGCTACACTCAGGGTTGCCAAAACCCGCCCAATTGCTATTCAAACTAGCCCAAAACAATCGCGTTTCAGGGCGGGTTCTCCGGTAAAAATCACATTTGGGGGGTCAAATTTGTTCTTTTTTTGGCAGGGTTGCCTGCTATAATTCGCATTCCGGGGCTAAATATCACATAATTGGGGTCGCTTCAACCTGCGGTCATGAAAACAGCCCGCAGCAACAGTGTTGATGTAGCCCAATTCCGATGAAAAATCGCGGACTTGGCACTACCTTTCAAAAGATTGAGGTCATTTTTTTTAAGAGTAATTCATATTTTTATTTTAAAAAAATGAATACTTTTATTGAGCATTTATCCATTAAATTAATCAAAAGTGACCGTTTATAATGTTACAATAGATTTCTATTTCAATTCTATTTCTATTCAAAGCATACCGCAAAAAAATAAGCAGCACAACTGTTTTCAACATTGATAATAATAATCAGAAATGTTTCTTGAGCATCAAATCATCATATTAGAGTGATTTCTGAAGGATCGTGTGACACTGAAGACTGTAGGAATGATGCTGAAAATTCAGCATTGATCACAGGAATAAATTATGTTTTAAAATATATTTATGTGTTTTTGATTAAATAAATGCACCCTTGTATAATTTATTTAATTTATATATATTGTTGTATGATTTCTGTGTAAACCTGATTTGGACCAATCTTTATTGTGAAAAGCATCTTAATATTTGGACCCACTTTATATTAGGTGGCCTTAACTACTATGTACTAACATTTAAATTAATATTTGATACAATGCACTTATTGTGTACATACATGTTTTTACATTGTACTTACATTTTAAAAATAACCTGCATGTAATTACCTCTGTAATTAATTTCTGTAGTTACATTTATAATTACACTTTTGACCCTTACACCTAACCCTACCCTTCAACTTACCCACACCACCACACCTGTCCCTAACTTTACCCATATCCCACCTCAATATCAGCAAAAGTGTTGTGCAATACAACATGAAAACAATAAGTACATTGTACTTTTATTTTATTTTATGCAAGTACATAGTAATTAAGGCCAACTAATATAAACCAAATATTTAAATTAGGGCTGTCAAAAGATTAATCGCGATTAATCGCATCCAAAATAAAAGTTTGTGTTTACATAATATATGTGTGTGTACTCTGTTAATTATTATTTATATATAAAGACACACATTCATGTATATATTATTTATATATAGAAATATTTGCATGTATATAGCCTACTGTATATACATTTATATAATGTATAATTTATTCTAATTTTATTCTATTTCTATTTAATTTCTTGTAACTGTTATTTGCACTGTCCATGGAGCGGACCTGTTTACATTTCACTGCCAGTTGTATATTGTGTATATAACTGTGTATGTGACAAATAAAACTCTTGAATCTTGAATCTTGAATAATCTATAATATATATAAATATAAATGTTTTATATATAAAAATAATATATATTTTTTAAATATATACATGCTTGTGTGTGTATTTATATATAAATAATAATTAACAGAGTACACACACATATATTATGTAAACACAAACTTTTATTTTGGATGCGATTAATCGCGATTAATCTTTTGACAGCCCTAATTTAAATACATTTTGGCTTTACAACAAACAAAAATGCCATTTCTTAATAAATAAAAAAGATTTGTCCTTATAATTTCATACGTACTAAGCTTAAATTATACATAGCTGCCTTGAAAGGGGGTCTTTCACAAGGGGATTGTCATATTTTAGGGTCCTTGGCATCAAAACTTTTCTTCTTTGAGGCCACTGTTGAGTGTACAGACTACAATACACAATACACCATACATTTAAACTAGACTTCAGCTGCTTCATTCAGCACAGCATCGATAGTCCGTCTGAGCTTAAAGAAAACAAGCTGTATGTTTAACTGTGGTTTACACACCCACATACACATTAAAATGTACATGTGTGGACCTGAAGAATGATCTGTTGACCAGCGGGTGTGAAATGTGGCCTGGATCGCACTGCCATCCTGAGGGTGTACATTCTCCTGTCGTGCGCCCCTCCCTGACTCTATTTTCCCCTCTGACAGGAAACACCTCCCTTTACCCAAACTGCTTTTCTATGGTCTGGTCCCAGTGAGAGAGAGAGGCTGTGTATGTGTGACCACAGAGGGCTGCTTCTGCTCTATCAGGCACAGACATGTGTGAGTAGACGGGAACTCAAGCACCTCTCAGTATTTAGTGTTCCTGCTTCATCTTCCAGCGTAGCGAGGTCACACCGCCTCTGGATTAGGGACTCATCTTTCCTCCGCCGGGACATTCTGGATAGAAATGATGGTTCGTTAGAAAAGGTAAGGAATTAAATACTGCATTTTTGTTAAAGGGATCAAATACCAAAACTATAGTTGACTTTTTAAATTAAGATAAAATTGGTGGATTAGTATACTTTAAAAGAGCTTGCTATTACTTTAAAACTATTTTTGTTTGCTGAAAAATATAACCGGATGAAAAGTCTCTCTCTGAAGGAGGGACTTGAGTCATATCTAAAGACCAGAGCATCAAATAGACTTAAGGGCTGATTCTTTTGACCTGGATCAACAGCATAGCAACCACAACACTCATAAAAGCAACCTTCACTTACAACAACGTAGAAATTGCATAGTAACACATTAGCAACTGCATAGCAACACCCTAGCAACCACCCACAACACCCTGTATTGCTATGCACTAGGTACCATGCACAACATCCTAGCAACTGCATATCAATGCCCTAGCAACCATCAATAACACCCTAAAATTTGCATAGTAACACATTAGCAACTGCATGGCAACACCCTAGCTACCGCACACAACACTCTGTATTGCTATGCATTAGGTACCATGCACAACATCCTAGCAACTGCATAGCAATGCCCTAACAACCATCAATAACACCCTAGAATTTGCATAGTAACACATTAGCAACTGCATGGCAACACCCTAGCTACCAACCACAACACCCTGCATTGCAATGCACTAGGTACCATGCACAACATCCTAGCAACTGCATAGCAATGCCCTAGCAACCACCAACAACACCCTAGAAATTGCATAGTAACACATTAACAACTGCATAGCAACACCCTAGCAACCACCCACAACAGCCTGCATTGCAATACACTAGGTACCATGCACAACATCCTAGCAACTGCATAGCAATGCCCTAACAACCACCAACACCCTAGACATTGCATAGTAACACATTAGCAACACCCTAGCAACCACCCACTACACCCTATATTGCTATGCACTAGGTACCATGCACAACATCCAAGCAACTCCATAGCAATGCCCTAACAACCATCAATAACACCCTAGAATTTGCATAGTAACACATTAGCAACTGCATGGCAACACCCTAGCTACCAACCACAACCCCCTGCATTGCAATGCACTACGTACCATGCACAACATCCTAACAACTGCATAGCAATGCCTTAGCAACCACCAACAAAACCACAGAAATTGCATAGTAACACATTAGCAACTTCATGGCAACACCCTAGCAACCAACCACAACACCCTGCATTGCAATGCAGGTACCATGCACAAAATCCTAGCAACTGCATAGCAATGCCCTAACAACCACCAACAACACCCTAGAAATCGCATAGTAACATATTAGCAACTGCATAGCAACACCCTAGGAACCAACCACAACACCCTGCATTGCAATGCACTAGGTACCATGCACAACATCCTAGCAACTCCATAGCAATGCCCTAACAACCAACAACAACACCATAAAAAATTGCATTGTAACACATTAGCAACTGTATAGCAACACCCTAGTAACCAACCACAACACCCTGCATTGAAATGCGTTAGGTACCATGCACAACATCCTAGCAACTGCATAGCAATGCCCTAGCAACTACCAACAACACCCTAGAAACCAACCACAACATCCTGTATAGAAGAAACTGTATAGCAATGCACTAGCAACTGTGAAGCAACCACCCACAACACCCTAGCACTGTGGCAGTCAGAAAGTACCAATCACATTTGTTCAGAAAAAAAACAAAACGTTTGGTTTTGTTTGTTTTGATTACATATAAACTATGTGAGGCGTATGAAAGCTTGTTTCCGCCACTTGATAAAACATAAAAAAGGTATTGTTTTATTCTGTGGTGGAAACAAGCTTCCATAGAGGCATTCGTTTAGAACAAATAGATTGTTGCCACTTTTTAAATGACTTTACATTAAATAAACCTAATTAAAAATCTAAACTATTGATAACTAATGTTGGTAATAATGTGACAATGAAAACCAGTTCTTGTGATATTGAAAAAAACAAAAGATGCTCCAGCAGATGAGAGAACAGAGAGAATTGCTGATGAGAGAACAGAGAGAAAAGCCTGAGCTCAGCAGGTTGTCAGACATCTGCTGCTACATGCCCTTCTGCAGGTTTGCTCTTCTGGGAAAAGCTCTGACAGGTGGGAGATGGTATGTGTGTTTGAGAGCTGTTTGTCCTGTGCCGATGATTCACAGCTGTGGGGGGAAACTCAGGCCAGTTAGCCACTGTCTGGTAACGCGAGTATTTTTGGAACTTGTGGCGTACGTCCCACGCTAATTGGTACTTGGAGCAGAACTTGACAATGTTTACAAGCTTTTAGTGTAATCTTATATTTCTGGTATCCTAGTTCCTGTTTGTCATTTGTTTATGTGAGGGAATGTTGTGTTTGCTGAACCCGCCGGAGAGCACAACACAAAGACAACAATCCCTGCTTGCATTTAAACATTTCACCGCTGGACGTCCTGTCTCTCAAACATCCCAGGTGAACATTTTATTGTTCAAAATTTGCTCTTTCGGTGCTCAGTAGAATTTGTGTTAATTATGTTTATCTAAAGTATTAAAATGAATTATTACCATTATTATAACAATAATGTTTTTAAATATTATTGTTATTCTTGTATTAGTATTATAAATGTTTAATAATTAATTAATAAAAAGGTACTATGACTGTTACTACTAATATTAATAATTATATTGAATATTATTATGTAACTATAATAAATATTAATCATAAATACATATAATACAATTAATAATATAATTATAAAAATCATTAAAATCATTATTATTATTGTATAATTATGGTAAAATTAAGAATGAATATATGTTATAATTATAACAACCATAAATATTATTATTATTATATAATTGTATTAAATGTATTATAATTCATATAAAAAATATTATTCTAATAGTGGTTTTAATTAATTTATAAAAAAGTATGTGATACTCAATACACTACTACTTATTATTATTACTATTATATGAAATAATACAAATAACACTGTATTAATAATAAATATAAATACTTACATATTTTTGTTATTCTTGTATTATAATTATAAATGTTTAATAACTATGTAATATTCATTATAACACTACTACTACTGTTACTACTACTAATATTAATATGCATATATTGTCATTATCATTGCTATTATTATATTTAATATTATTGTATAATATATATATATATATTATAATAATTATGATTCTTACAATTATATAATACTATATATATATATATATATATATATATATATATATATATATATATATATATATATATATATATATATATATATATATATTATTAATGTATTAATAATACTGTTATTCTTCTCATTAATTTCCTTTTTGTTTAATATAAATATATAATATTCAATACACTACTACTAATTATTATTATTACTATGACATTGTATAATATAATAAACATCAATTATAGATATAATTATCATAATCATCGCCATTATTACATTGAATAATATTTTAACAAAAACAACAATAATAATTATTAATATATTCAATAATATTTTTATAATCATACAGTATATAATAAAAAATAGAATTATAATTATAATTTTAAAAACAATGATCTATATATATGTAGTTTGATAAGGATTATAATTTGGTCTTGGAAAAATTAATGTTCATGTTGTGATCATATTTTGATATTTTAGTCTTTAGTTATTTCTGAAGCACAGAGCAAAAAAACAACAACTTACAAATTAGATTTTACTGTATACCAAAGATGTTTGTGTCCGTTTATTATTATTAACATCTGAGATAATTAAATTACATAAAAATGAGATCTTCATTAAATCTCATGAGCTATAAAAGCAAATCAAGCATTATTTCAGGCATCTGTGAGGAGAAAAGTAGAGCATTTTGACCAAGAGAAAGCTACAAAAAGACAAATAATCACAGAACATAATGTGCTTCGCTCTAGTGCACTTAAATGTGCCCTTGTTCTGCCAAGAGTGTGGCAGATAGGGATCAGGGCGGCTGAGACTTTGGGCTTTGATGGCGTAGATTAGAGTTTGCTGTAATTACAGGCCCCAAGAGGAAACAAACAGGAAGACAACAACATGGCACCTCTTCCGTGATCTCGGCATGGTCTCAGCGACTGCGGGTTTTATGGTGTGGACGCACACAGGGAGTCACCGCATTTATAGTCTGATGCTTTTTATCGCTTCCTCACTTGGGCCGGAGGAGATTCTTGCCCAGCACACATCCAGGGCTTGTGTGGCTCCGGCACATGACGGCTTGGGAAATCCAGATGTTCGGCTTTAATACTCCCCCCTCCTCTTTTCCTTTTTGGAGAGAGTGACACAAGCTGGATCCTTCCCAGTTTCCCAGGGAAGAATCCCACGCAGACCCCGAGCAGCATGTGAACGTCTTCATGAAATCTCGGTTCCTGTGGGAAAAATGGGAAAGTCTTTCTGGGAGCAAAGAGTGAGTCCTGGGTCAGTGCAATAACAACAGCATAGCAAATGGCCTGTGTGGAAAGAGATGATATAATGCTCCTTAATGGCACATTTAGTGCAATTTCATCCTCAGAGGCCAAAATAAACGAGTTAGGGCCTATTTTTCTAATTAAGCAAGGCGGGCCATGTTGTTTTAGTTGTCCTTGAGCTACTAAAACATGCAAGTACTATTACAATTGATTTTTCAAAACCAAAAGTAAACTTTTGCACGCAACTCAACAATGTTTGGACAACAAACACGAATGATGGGCTACCTAAAACCACCCATAACATGCTGGGAACAACTCGGAACGCCATAGGAACAACCCAGAATACTCTTGCAACACATAGGCACACAACACCCAGAACAGAAGTTTGTATTGGGTTCTTTCTTAACCCTTTAACACATACCTCGGGTCTTTAGTGACCCGGGACGTCATTCACAACCCTCCTCCTCAGTTAGACATCAAAATTTGTAGTATTCCTCAATCAATTCATTTTAAACAATATAACAAGAAAAAAATATATAAAAGAATGCCTGTTTTCACATTCATTTTTTTGTAAAAATTGTATAGGGTCGCTAACGACCCGAGGTGTGTAACAGTGTAAGTATATTTTTTTAACTGCACAACAATAATTGAATCTTTGACGACTCAATAAGTGCAATTCCCCTTTATTCCATATGGTTGGCAATGTCTGACACAATGATGAAGTGACGTTTCACTCATAGTTAGCGCAGGCAGAAAACAAAACAATAGGAGGAATCATCAGCAAAACTTGAAATGGCTTAGCGATTTGCTGCAGAGGAAGAACTGAACGCAATCAAATATTAGTCACTTGATAGTGAATCTGGTGAAGAAGCTGTCAGAGATCAAAATATTGATTTTGAAGATGTTGAAAATGATAGTTTTGAGAATATGTCTGAGATGGCGAATATGAGGCAGATGCTGAATGTACTGGGAAATGAGCTCTGACGAGGACATTTTCCAAGCTCCAAAAGATAACACAATATGCTTGATTTTATTCTTCTGTAATTGTTACTCTAATATCAGGAGAGTTTTATATTATCAACAATGTTTGGACTACGAGCACGAATGATGGGCTACCTAAAACCACCCAAAACATACTGGGAACAACTCAGAACAACCCAGAATACTCTAGCAACACATAGGCAAACAAGCCATAACACCCAGAGGTTTGTGTTGGGTTCTTTCTTAACCCTTAAACACATACCTCGGGTCTTTAGTGACCCAGGACGTCATTCACAACCCTCCTCCTTCATTTTTAAAGTTAGACATCAACATTTTTAGTATTCCTCTTGTAACACACATCAACTCGATGCAACCTGGACACATCATCAGTGATGTTACCTGGGGCCATGGATCGTTTCGGGTCTTTCAAGCATCATACACTCACTCAGGCGACCCAGCTGGGGTTGATCAGGCCCCATGGTTCTTCTCTCATTATCCATTGAGTCAACTTGCTGCCTCTGCGACCTCCTTGATGGCCCTTCGCTTACTGGCCCCTATGATGCCAAGATGGTATCGGTGTCTTCATCAAACTGGAGCCACTCCTTCTCCTTGTTAGCTTGGGGCCATTTTACCCAATGATGTTCTGATGTTCTGCATGGGTTTGGGGCTTGTGTAACTCGGAGGTCAATTACATCCTCCTCCATCCCCTCAATCAATTCATTATAAACAATATAACAAAAAAAAATTTTTTTTATAAAAGAATGCCTGTTTTCCCATTCATTTTTTTGTAAAAGTTGTATTGGGTCGCTAACGACCCGAGGTGTGTGACAGTGTAAGTATATTTTTTTACTGCACAACAATAATTGAATCTTTGATGACTCAATAAGTGCAATTCCCCTTTATTCCATAAGGTGGCAATGTCTGACAATGATGAAGTGATGTTTCTCTCGTAGTTAGCGCACGCAGAAAATAAAAGAATAGGAAGAATCACCAGCAAAACAGTTCCTGCAGAGGAAGAACTGAGCCCCATCAAATATTAGTCGCTTGATGGTGAATCTGGTGAAGAAGCTGTCAGAGATCAGAGATGTTGAAAATGATAGTTTTGAGAATATGTTTGAGATGGCGAATATGAGGCAGATGCTGAATGTACTGGGAAATGAGCTCTAACGAGGACAGTGATGATGGTATAAAACATCTGCTCAAACTGAACCCTTCCAAGCTCCAAAAGATAACAAAATATGCTTGATTTTATTCTTCTGTAATTGTTACTCTAATATCAGGAGAGTATATTGTCGTGACAGGTAGAGATCCATCTGTGTTAGATCAGGGGTGGGCAACAGTTTTAGTCTGAGGGCCACAGTTACTTTGGCAAAGTAAACGGAGGGCCACACTTTGGACAATTGCAATTAAACATAGTTACATGATTAAATCGTACAAATTAACAGTTACTTTGACTTTTACCAGCCTATATCAAGGCCTGATATATATTTTTGCTAGGCCTGTCTGACATAGGCTACTCTAAGGTTACAATAACTGGATTTACTTAAAAGGATTCATTTACACTACCCTGCATATTGTTCAACTGTCATTCATACCAGCTGTAGCTGTTCAAGATCGAAAACTATTAACAAAACTGCAAATGTATGTGTGCAGGTTACATTAACATACAGACTTCAGGCAATCTGTCTTGGAATTATCAAATTTAATTGAGGATAACTTCATCACTGAATGAAAAACATATTCAGCTTATTTCACTTGTTATTATTCCTTTTTTTTGTAATTTCTTTTTTTTAACATATGTTGTTTAAATCTTTTATAAAATAGAACAATTTAAGTGCAGATCAACTTCATCACACGTATGTTTGCTTGAAAGAAAGAACAACATGGAATAGTCCTATGCGTCTCACAAAATGTAAATTTGATGTAGCTGTAATCTGTATCATCATCACCATCTACAGGACATGCATAAGAAATAGCAACATGAAACTGAACAATGTTGTTTAACTTTATACCATCAATGATCAATACACACTGATAACTAGCTTAATAAAAAGATAAGCCAGCGTCCCCAGTGAGTTTTTTCAAGGCGGTTCCTATTTTAAATTGTTCCCCCTTAATGTTTCCATGGCGATGCGTCATATTTGTCATGTGACACCGCACCCACAATACCACTGTAATACAGATGCATCGCTTTTATTCCAAGAATCAGGGTCATCAGTTTCTCCCGAAATACTTGCAAGAAAGTGGCCGGTGAACTGTGATAAGAATAGAGTAGACTTAATAGTTACTTCCACTATGTTTGTCTGATATAATCTCACTTCGGAAAAATTATATTTGAATAGATTGTTATTGCTGCTTCCACACAGACATCAGTGTGTATTTTACAAACTCTAAATGTATTGTTTTACTCTTGCTTATGTGTATTGAAATGTCTGAAACCTAAAATAAACATTATGAGGTTGAACAAAAACTGCATAGTTGTGATATATGACAGCGCTGACGCTGAGCTCGTCCGTCTCTGGCTTAGTGCCAACCAACGCGCAAAAGCGCAGTTTGAATCCGGCAGTCATGCGACGTCACTGAACATTCTAAATACCATGTGGGACCGAACTCTCAGGGGCACAAAAGTAAAAGTCCCATATATGCGACCATAACGATCAAAAGCTTAAACATTTCATTTGTAATCCTGAATACAAAAATTCAACTTTCATCCAAATTGCCAGCACATCGAGCGCATCGCGGGGGCCGGATTGAAGCACTATGCGGGCCGTATATTGCCCATGTATGTGTTAGATATAGATCCGGGTCACCAAAGACCCGATTATGTAATAATGACTGGCGAAACATTCATGCATTTAAGGGTTAAAGGTAGGGTAGGCCAGGGGCGCGGGAAGATGTTTTAGGTTGGGGGTGCTGTGATTTTTGATTGGGGGGGGGGGGGGGGGGGGGGGGTTACAAATTGCCAGTGTTGGGTAAGTTACTCTAAAAAAGTTATGAATTACTACAGGGCTCCAGGCTAACTTTTGTCACTAGGAGCACAGTGGCCCCCAACTGAAAATTTTAGGGGCACAACCAGAAATTTTAGGGGCGCACACCGTAAATCAACATGCTAACCAAATCTACTAATTTCCACTGTATTACTAATAGGGATCGGTATCGTTAAGGTTTTAATGGTATTACTACTCTTACCGATACTGCTTATCGATCCGGTACTTTAACAGTATTCTTACCGGTTCTTTTTATTATAGCTTACTTTATTTTATTTTTTTTATAATAAAAGTAAGAAAAGTAAGAAAAGTAAATTATCTATAGCAAAAGAAACCCAAAGTTTGAACACAAATATAAAACATCTATTTGTAAATGGACCAGTGTGCAGGTATTTGGAAGGTCTGCTAACATTAATATTACAGTAAAGAACAAACCTACAAAGAAATCTAATTAAGTAATGAAATGTAAAATAACACTGCATAGTTTTCACTGAATAAATTGATAGATCGATGCTTATAAAAGCTAAAGTTGTTAATTCAAGAGATGTGAATATTTTCTATTTGTCTTTTGTTCGATTGGAATTAATGGCTCAATCGTCAGCAGGTTTATCAGACCCTGCCCCTTTAAGACCATATAATAATAATACCATATTCTCCTATTTCTCCAAACTATTTACGCCCATTTAAGATATAAACTGTTAAAATAACTACTCTCCAATCCGGTCATTTTGACACCGGCTATTTGTTGTTTATTTGATGGTTTAGGCTTCGCACACGAAACCTAAAATATTAAGTGCAAGTCGGTCCATTTCGCAGCACACACACATAAGCCGCCTTGAAGTTGGAAACAGCGTCTCTTGCGCAGATTATTGTGCATTTAATAGCTCTTTATTATCAAACACATCCCGCAGTTTAGCAACAGTAGAGACTGCAGTTTACAACAATTACTGAATCTGACGTTTAGTTTAGGTTTAAGGAGAAATGACAGCGCAAGGCTGTGAAGGGAAGGATGTCGCGCTCGACTGAACACGGCACTGAACACGGAACATGGAATAGTTTTACCTCATACCATCTTTTTATAATTCTTGGAAGCCAAAATCGAAAATAAAATTAGATTAATATCACAGCACATCCCTAAAGTTTAAGCAGAAAAACTTATGTGTAGTTCTCTTGGCCATCGTCACTCATTAAGCTGACTGTGGTGTTGTGTTCGCTGTAGCTCCACGTGAGAGAGCTCGCTTTCTCGCTCTTCTGGATTGCGAATGGCAAAAATGCATCACGGACAAATGGTTTAATATTATCTCATATAGAAACGGCTGGCAAAGATAGAATTTGCCAGACATAACGTCTATCAATTATAATTAGTAAGTGTATTTTCTTAATTTCTCCAGTACCGACAGCAGGCAAATTTACTGGTCGCACATGTGCGACTGGATGTAAAATTCAGTCGCACACTCTCAAATTTTAGTCGCAAAATGCGACCATTTAGTCGCACTCTGGAGCCCTGTACTAGTTACTAATTACATCTTCAATAGTGTAATTTGATTAGCCTACTGTAGCTACAAATTACCCTCTCCAAAATGTATTTAATTACTAATTAGGCTACTTCCCAAATTTATATCAACCTCGACTAGTTAAGCGATTCAAGGATAGACTTGAAACGGTTCTTTTAATTCATTAAAATAAATAATATAAAACTACATCAATTATTCTGACCAAAGTATTACAAATGTTAGAAGGATACATAAAAACATGCATTTTAAAGTTAGACTTTAAATGTTGATGTTAGTTCCATTATTGTATTATATATATATATATGTAGCGGCCCTTGGCGTCGAAGAATGAGGCAGAGAGTTTCTGACGGGTGCTCTTGTTTTATTTTTACTCAGATGCAATAAACTTCATAGCTGAAGTGTTCATGGTCTCAATTCTTTGTTGCAAATTCTCTCTCTTTGCACCATAACAATAGCATCACAGCACATGGCACCGTAAAACTACAAGAAAACAAAATAACAAAAGAAACAAACATATTTAAAGTAAAAATTCATAAACAAACATTCACTACACATTTAACATTGTTCAAATTAATCAAATCTTACCAAAGAAATACATGAAACAAACTTAACATACCTCGCTCTGCTTGCCAAAGGGACACAAAAGTTTGAACCATTTTCCCCGAGTTGATGTTAGCTCGAGAACAAACGTGCACTGCCATTGCTTAGTTTCCTGTTTACTTATACACGTTAGTGCTCCCTCTAGTGGTAGCGCAAAGCGAAGCAAATTAAAGGGGAAGGTCATTACACTCCCACCAAATCATGTTACAATAAACACAAACCCAAACATGATTTTAAATCCCAAAACCCTTTTCAACAAAAAAAAATTACATAACACAAATAAAATAAATATATAAATCCTTGTGCTAACCTTTGTTTAATGCAAGAGAATCGCCTGCACTAATGAATCATTCACTCTCAAGTAGAACTACTAGTTTTTGAATTGGTCGCTCAATGACTGAAGATTTAGAGTGATGCCCTAACTTAGACTTTAGTTTTCGTTCTCCTGTTTGAACTTTAACTCGCCGTACTAAGCCATCGCTGCCTTGAATGACCTCAACAACTCGACCTAACTGCCAGTGATTCCTTGGCAACATGTCATCTTTGATGATGACTATGTCATTCACCTTGAGATTACGTCGGGGTACATGCCACTTCTGTCGTGTGGAAATATTCAGGAGATACTCTCTTTTCCATCGACTCCAGAACTGTTCGATTAAGTACTGGACTCTACGCCACCTTTTTGTGGCATACATGTCTTCCTTCACGAATTTTCCAGGAGGAGGAAGAGCGGCCTTGGATTTCATTAAGATAAGATGGTTTGGTGTTAAGGGTTCCAGTGACTTAGGGTCGTTTATTCCATCTACAGTTAATGGTCGACTATTAACAACAGCCATCGCTTCATAAAACAATGTTCGAAGGGAGGAGTCATCAAGTCTGCCTGGGCATTGAGAAAGTGTAGCATTCAGTACATTTCGCACAGTCCTAATTTGGCGTTCCCAGACACCACCCGAGTGACTAGCTGACGCAGCGTTGAAGATGAACTCACACTGATTTTCAGAAAGAAATGATTCCAGTCTCTTAACCTCACATTCTTTAAGAGCTTCACGAAGCTCATTTCTCGCTCCCACAAAATTTGTACCACAATCACAGTAAAGTTGACGTACAGCTCCACGGAGGCTGATGAAACACCTTAGAGCATTAATGAACATGTCTGTCGACAGATCCTCCAGCATTTCGATATGGACAGCTCGTGAAGAAAGGCAAGTGAACAGAAGACCATACCTTTTACACTCCTTTCGACTCTTCTTTATGATAAATGGACCAAAGCAGTCCATACCAGTGTAACAGAAAGGAGCAGAAGCTTCAGTGCGTTCTTTTGGAAGCTCAGCCATTTGCTGCTCCTCTACTGGCCGTCTGAGCTTTCTACATTGCACACATTTGTAGATCAACTTAGCTATGGATTTACTGCCGCCGATAACCCAAAATCCATTTGCTCTGAGCTCCATGAGTGTTTGATAGCTTCCTTGATGACAAATTTTGGCATGGTAGTGTGTCAAAATGAGTTTAGTGACATGGCTATCTTTTGGCAAAATGACTGGATACTTGACCTCTTCACTGAGAGAAGACTGGTTTAACCTTCCTCCAACCCGAAGAAGACCTCCCTTCAACACCGGATTGAGATTGAAAAGCGAATTTGATCTCTGAAGAATGTGTCCTCCCTGAATTGCTCTGAACTCTTGGGGAAAAGCCTGTTGTTGAATGAGCTTAATGACAACCTCAGATGCCCTTTCATATTCTTCCACAGTCACAATGCCCTTAAGACCTTTATGTCTTGTGGCTAGCCTTTTTATTCTAGCAATGACATTAATGAGGGTTCTCCAGGAAGAAAATTGACTGAATCGTTCAAGAAAGTCCGCACTAACACCTCCTTTGGTCGCAAAGGCTTGAACTAGTCTGACCTCAGGGTCTCCTACAAGTAGAGTATTTGAAGGGTTAGGAGTTGGACAAACATCTTGTTTCCACAGGAATGTGGGTGCTGACAGCCAGTTTGTTGAGGATATATCTGAGACAAGAAGACCTCTAGAGACGTGATCCGCAGGATTTTCAGCTGTATTAACATAATACCACCGGGTTGGACTTGTGGTTTCCCTGATTAGCTGGACACGATTTGCAACAAACACATGAAATCTTCTGGCTTCATTGTTAACATATGCTAGTACAACCTGTGAGTCAGTCCAAAAGAACTCTTGATCGATCTTCATTTCCAGTTCAGCCTTTAACATAACACTCATTCTGGCAGAAACTACGGCAGCGGACATCTCCAATCTCGGAATACTTTTGATCTTTGTTGGTGCAACTCGAGCTTTCGCCATTACAAGACTACAGTATACTTCGTCTTTATCATTCTTGAATCGAAGATAAGAACATGCACCATACCCTATGTTGCTAGCATCCGAGAAATGGTGCAGTTCTGTCCGGATGATGTTACTAAAAGATGGTGGATGATAGCATCGTTGTATGCTGAAATCTTTCAAGTCCTGAAAACTACCTTTCCACTCCTCCCACCGTAGGAATAAGTCATCAGGAAGAGGATCATCCCATCCAACATTTCTACGGCACAGCTCCTGTAAAATACATTTTCCTTTCAGAAGAAAAGACGCGACAAACCCAATAGGGTCGAACAGAGAAGCAACAATGGACAGAATACCCCGACGTGTTGAAGGCTGGTCTTTCAGTTTGATATCAAAACTAAATGTGTCATCTTTCGTAGACCACTGAATTCCAAGAACATATCCTGTTACTTCAGGATTCAGGTTAAGCGGTTCGTTAGTCATTGCCCACTCTGAAGAATCCACACAATGTAGAACTTCTTTCTCATTTGAATTAAACTTATGAAGGCGTAACCCTCCATGCTTGCACAAGGTTTGAGCCTTGGCAATTAACTCTTTCGCTTCCTGGATCAGTGGGACTGAAATCAAGCCGTCATCAACATAGAAGTTCTTCTTCACGAATGACGAAGCTGTGGGATACTCAGATTTATACTGCTCTGCTAGATATTTAAGACCAAAGTTGGCACATCCCGGAGATGAAGCAGCGCCGAAAAGATGTACAGTCATTCTATATTCTTGAGGTTCTTCTTCCAAATCTCCATTCTCCCACCAGAAGAATCTCAAGTAATTTCTTTCCTCAGGAGGAACATGGAATTGATGGAACATCTTTTCGATATCGCATGTAACAGCAACAGCTTCCCTCCGGAACCGGCAAAGTACTCCCACCATAGAATTGATTAAGTCTGGACCAGTGAGGAGAGTGTCATTAAGAGAAATACCACAAAACTTTGCAGAGCAGTCAAATACCACCCTCAACTTGTCTGGCTTATGAGGGTGGTAAACACCGTGATGTGGTATATACCACGCTGTTTCTCCATCACATATTCTAGGAGCCAACTCGGCATCTCCCTTGCTGAACATTTCCTCCATGAATGCCTTATACTTATCATAATACTGTTGGTTTGACTTCAGCTTCTTCTTTAAGTGCTGTAAACGTACCAGAGCAAGCTTCTTATTATTAGGTAGTGAAGGAGGGCTGCTGCTCTTAAAGGGAAGGGGCAGTTGAAAATGTCCATTTTCTTTATGTTTGATGTTATCACTAAGAATGCGTATAAAACGGACATCTTCCTGGGACACATATTTGTCCTCATAACTCCTTTCATTGAAGTCTGACTCCAATACCTTTAAGACATCATTAGCTGATGGAACTGACATTTCTTTCGCAGAGACTCGATGCACGAAACTTTGACTTCCTTGTCTGTCCAGATGGGGATTACAAAGGCCTATGATGCTCCAACCCAGCTCTGTTTTCTGTGCAAAAGGCTCGTTTTCATTGCCGATGATGACCTCTAAGGGAGCCAACGCTGAAGGACAATCATAGCCAATCAACAATCCTATATCACAGCTCTGAAGTGGTGACAACTCATTGGCTATGTGCTTGAGGTGAGGCCATTGCAATGCAGTTTTTCTGGTTGGAATATAAGCTTTATCCACAGGAATGAAGTCACATGTATAGGCTTGCTGAACTTTGATGCATTTTCCCACTTGGAATCCTCGAACTTGCAGCCCACTAACCTTCTTACTTGCCGTGACTGTATCTGTGGTCGTCATAGTACTAAGTCTCAGCTTCACTGCTTGACTGCTTACTTGGAGCTCATCAAGAAAATCTTTAAAAATAAAAGTTGTGTCACTCTGTGTATCCAGTAAAGCATAAGTAAGTATCTCATTATGTGGCTCCTCAACTGTTGAAATAAAGACCGGAACAATGCTCGAGGTAGCAGACTCGCGTTGTGTTACTGCATGAGACATAACCCTTTGAACTTCTTGACTTGTGTGGACTGTTGTAGGAGTGAAATCCATTCTTGATACCTTCAGAGACCCTTTGTCTTCATGCAAACAGGTAGGATGGCGCAAGCCACATGTGCCACAAATATGTCGTCTTTTGCAGTCCTTAGAAATATGGCCCTTTCTGAGACATCCAAAACAAAGGTGGTTCTCACGAATAAAAGACCTTTTGTCATCCATGGGCTTTTCTGCAAAGGTCGGACATTTAACAATGCTGTGAGCTTCGCTCTTACAAACAGAACATGTTATCTTGAATTCTAGCCTTGTTGAATCTTTAACTTGAACCTTTGTGTTGAAGGCTTTGGCTCTTTTGGGAAATCTCTCATCTGGAACCTTGAAACTCATTAGAAGTGGAGAAGTGAAAGGACAGCAAGCCATCTTGGACTCTTTCTGCAAGAATTCTGCAAATCGCTTAAAGCTTGGAAACTCACCAGTCGCGTCCAGCTCTTCGACCACAATTTTGTTCCATTTGCGTACAATCCACTCTGGTAATTTCTTGAGTAGTTTGTAATTTTCCTCACAGTCATTCAAAATAGCCAAACCTTTAACATGTGGAATAGCTTCAACACAGCCTTGTAGAACGTCAGTGAACTCTCGTAAAGAAAGAGGATCATTTACTCCCACCTTAGGCCACCGCATGAGTTTTTCTCGAAAAGCTCTCTGAACAATGAATGGATTTCCATACCTCTCCTCAAGGACCTTCCAGGCACCCTGATATGCATCTGCAGAATTTCTGTAAAAGAAACCTTCCACAGCTTTACGAGCTTCTCCAGCAACATAGGTTTTCAAGTAGAACATCTTCTCACTTGATGGAATTAACTTATGGTCAATAAGTGCTGTAAAAGACATTTTCCAATCAATGAACTTCAAGGGATCCCCAGTGAAAGTCGTTGGCTCTGGAACAGGTAATCGACTTATGCTTAGGGAGTTTGCTAACACTTGAGCTAAGTTCTCAGTCTCTTGAGTTGTCTTTACCTTATGAAGCACTTGTTGAGAATGGAATGACTTTACCTCAGAATTCAGCTGGGATTTATTATCGGCCTCTCCCCATTCAGCCTGAGTTGCATCTCCTCTCTCCTCCTCATCTTCAAGATCGCTCTCACAATTATTGTAGGCATTGACTCGAGCTGCGGCTACCTTAACTTCCTTTTTTGCTTGTAGCATCTTCAACTTTGTCCTTTCTGCCTCAAGTCTTAGGTGCATCTCTTTTCCCTTCTGTTTCACCTCTGCTTGCATTCTTGCTTCGTTCAGCTCCCAGTCTTTCTCCATCTTAAGTAATCGGGCCTGCTGATCGTGAATTTTTCGCATAGCCTTTACTTGCTCTACTTTTGCTGCAAGGTCTGCTTCTGCATCAGCTCGCTTACTGGAAGCTTTGGAGGAGGATTCTGATGTCGTTAATAGGCAATCTGAAGTCTGTGATAATTCTGAGGTTATAGTATCTGTATTGGTGTAACCAAAGATAGATTCATACTCGTCTTTATTTAATATCTGCCTTACTCTTTCTTTCACGACTTCTCTTTTATGGATTTCATCAACAGTTTCTATTCGTTTGCTCACCAAATCACTGATTTCTGCAGTCAAAGTGGCACATACATCTACTCTTTTGACAATCTCAGGCGTTGTAGTCTGATTACGCAGTAAGGGATCATAATGCTGGGTAACTATATCGTGTCTACTTTGAATGTCCTTTAAAATTTGTTCAAGCTCTTCACCTGTGCATAAAGCTTTCAGTTTAGACCTAGTTTCCTTAGCTGTCTGCTTCCAGAAGTCATAAGCCTTGTTAAAAGCTTTCTCATGCTTCTTTGCCTCCTGTTTATGCATTTCTAGGCCTTTCTCTGTACGATTTCTTTTTCGAGAACTTGATCTTGATCCAACCTGTTGCATTCCTGCAGAAATGTTTAAATCTTTATCAGGAACTGGTTTTTGACTTGCCTGTGCTACAGCTTGTTCAACGGTGTCTTCCATTTTGTCTGTCTACAAACTTAGAGCAATAATTTACTCATATCAGACATCTATATTGACACTCAAATAATTTAGCAAACAGGAACAGTCAAATCGTATATGCAACACAATTATAAATTGACATTCAACCCTTTACACTTATTTTGTTAGGCATCCTACAAAATATAAACCCAGCATTAACTATGGCAGTCAATACTTGTAAGACGAAAACTCAAAATCCATAACTTCAACTTCATCAATAATCACCCTTCATTTATAAACTTACTACAAAATCAGTTTTTTTTTGTTTTTTTTTGTTTGTTTTTTTACAAGCCACAAAATCTCAAAAAGTTTCACTAAAAATCACATTTTTTTTTTTTTTTTTTCATGAGTCCGTAACAACAATGTTCGTTTGCAATTACCTTCAGTCTTTCGTGAATAAAAGCATTCCAAGTTGACTGTGTAATGTTGTAGTCCTTACGTGGAAACAGTCTCTTGCTGTTGCGATGCACACGACAGTGAATCGATGAAGGCTTTGTTTGCAGCGTCGGACCCCACTCATGCGAAGAAACAGCAGCCACGCGATGCAAACGCCATGTGAAGCAGCGAGTTTTACTGTAGCGGCCCTTGGCGTCGAAGAATGAGGCAGAGAGTTTCTGACGGGTGCTCTTGTTTTATTTTTACTCAGATGCAATAAACTTCATAGCTGAAGTGTTCATGGTCTCAATTCTTTGTTGCAAATTCTCTCTCTTTGCACCATAACAATAGCATCACAGCACATGGCACCGTAAAACTACAAGAAAACAAAATAACAAAAGAAACAAACATATTTAAAGTAAAAATTCATAAACAAACTTAACCAACATTCACTACACATTTAACATTGTTCAAATTAATTAAATCTTACCAAAGAAATACATGAAACAAACTTAACATACCTCGCTCTGCTTGCCAAAGGGACACAAAAGTTTGAACCATTTTCCCCGAGTTGATGTTAGCTCGAGAACAAACGTGCACTGCCATTGCTTAGTTTCCTGTTTACTTATACACGTTAGTGCTCCCTCTAGTGGTAGCGCAAAGCGAAGCAAATTAAAGGGGAAGGTCATTACAATATATAATTGTATTTAGTATTTAGTTCAATTACTTCAGAAGTAGCCTAACTGTAATTAAATTACAGAAAAAATAAGAGTAATCCCTTTTCTTTACTTTTTCAAGGGAAAATTACAGTAACTAATTACTTAGTTACACCCAACACTGCTTGTAGCCATTAAAACACGTATTTAGTTTCAGTTTAAATATTATAATGTTATTTTTTTATTAAATGGCTACGTTGAAAAGTGAACAGGACACATAAGATGCATAATAGCCTTTATCAGAAGACGGGGGTCTTCAATAAGTTAAATAATACTGCAATAAGTTTTGTTTTGTTGAAAGCCTTACATTGAATTTCGTTTTGTATACATTGTATCTTAATTTTAATAAATATTTGATCAACCAAATTGCCCGGATTTAATAAATAATAAGCAAATAGCCTATAACAGACAATGACATGGAGGCGGCGCGCTGCGTGAACAACGGCTTAAATGAACAACTACTAGAAAAAAAGAAAAGAAAAATAAAACCTTAGTCTGGGGCAGCCCTATTTCAGATAGGCCTATATTTGATCAAGAATGTCACAAAGGGAGTTCTGGGTTGAGCGCGCGGTGCTGAGCGGAATGAGCTTCAGAAATCAACGGAATCTCCAGAAAGGCGCTCTCCACTGGAGGAAATATTACCGCTCTTTCTATATACGCACACACCGCAACGGTCACAATATGACCTCATGTAGGCTATGTTTTAAAAACATAATTCAACATATAAATAATACATTTTAATGGGCCACTTAAAATGTTTATTACAAATAAATGATTAAATCCTAAAAATGAATAAGTGTAAATGTACAAAAATGTGCATTGCAATCCTTTGAAAACAGGGGGTGCTGCAGCACCCTCAGCACCCCCACTTCCCGCGCCCCTGGGGTAGGCAACTGTGGAGCGGCTAGCAATAGCAATAGCGAGGTAGCTTTGAAAGCATTAGATCCCACCCTCCCTTCCGAGCGTCTCCAAAGCCACGCCTCCTTCAAAACACAGCAGAGTCTGCAAAGCGTCAAGCGTTAAACTACCTCATGTCTCAAAGCACATAAATCAAACATAGCGTTAGTTCTGGCAGGTCACGTTAGTCAAGCTTGCATCAGCTGACTGTCAGCTGATCACGTCTACCAATAGGAATACGACGTCTATCACAACGTGCATATTTAAGCTCCTTCAGTATTATCAGCTACTATCACGTTTCTCCGGAGCTCATTACCCTCCTCCATCCCCAGCTCCTCCTCTCGTCATTAAGGATTTGGCATTCTAATTCCCCCTGAATCAGACTAAATTCCTGAATTATGTTGTACACAGGGGCGGTTCTAGAACCTTTTTAGGGGGGCTTCAGCCCCCCTTAACTTCTGCCCCAATCCCCCTAAAAAATATGTGATTAACCTTTAAAGCATATGAAACTGGCAGGAGGCTTCGGCTTCGTCCCATCTTTTAGTCAGCATGTTCTTCAATCCGTAGCGGTGCGCCGGGCAGAGCGCACGTCAGAAGCAGAGGTGTGTGTTCATCTGAGCCTCATTGGTCTGTCATCGCTTGTCAATGTCAAAATATTCGAGAAAACCAATCAAATCAGAGTAGGCAGGCTTTATGTTCACACAGAATCTGCTGAGGCTAAACGCGAATTTTAGCTTCACAACTCGACGTCAAGTGAGAGAAATGTAAGCTAAGACAGGCAAATTAATAGCCTACACTTTTGTCTAATTTCGCCAATTTGAATTGAAAATAGGCCAATGTGATTCATAATGTAATTCACAAACAAGAAATATTAACAAAACCATTTTCTTCAGATTAGGCATAAGATTAATAATGAATGTGTACACATTGTAAATTAATATTATTCCATTTGTAGCCTTCAGTAAATAAATAAAAAAGCTCAGCTATTTCAGCCTGTATTGGGCATAAGATTAGTAATGAATGTGTTTATTTTGTTAATTAATTTAATAAACTTAAAACTTTAATAAACAGTAAATTAACGTGTCTAAGAAAAGTATTCATAAAACATATAAATATCAGTATGTTAATATGTACTTTCTTCTCTGACAAAAATGGAAAAACTATATCAGTTAAAGCTCAGCGTTAGGAGGGGAAGAGAGAAAAAAGAGAGATGTGGAGATAAGAAAGACAAATAATCTACTGCCCAGTGACATGGTTTTCAAGCTACTGTTATCTAATTTTTTGGCCTTCAGAACATCTTAAAATGCACATATGTAGATCAGAGAAATAAACATTTTCTCGGGGGAGCTTTATAAGTATTACTTTATAAGTATTACTAAACAGCCATCCTATGGATATGCATGTTAGTAAGCTACTAGTTAATAGCGCAATTTGGACCCTAAAATACCCTCACTGGGGTTAAACCCCCCTAAACTTTAAATCCTAGAACCGCCCCTGGTTGTACATATTGACATTGATTGCAATACATTGTTGGTTCTGTTCTGTTTACCCTAAGGGAGGTTTATCGCTGCTCTCCCTGCTCTTATACATGCTAGGCTGCATGGATGCGCAGGGAGTTCTTGCCCAGAACAGAACCATACCGCCAATCCAAACTATATGCTAATTGTCTATCATCTTTGACGATAGTGGTTCTGACGGGACATTACAACAAGAATGAACATAAACAACTTACAGAGCACTGACCTGTACCATCTGTCTGCTGCTGATTCTTTTCGGCGTTGATAGTGTTGACATAGAAACGCATAAATCCGAGTCTGAGGACGTGAACCACTGTGAGTAGACCGGCACGGTTGCCATCTTGAAATTACGTTTACGACATGGCGTGGACGCAGCATAAGCCAGTTGTTTTGGTTCAGGAGGAACTGTAAAAGATGGCTGCTGTTTGTTTTACGGCGTTCTGTGACTATCTGTCTACAACTCTGCATAGCATTAAAACGCACTGAAGACGAGTGATGTCTGCGCGAGCAGGCATTGATTGGATGAACATTTTCCCGAGTCTTCCACAGAAGATATATGTACATGTTGTAATATTTAGATCATTGATTGCTATCAGTATGTGAAGAGACTTTCAACCAGTATAACAAAAAGTGTTTATGAAAAATGACCTATACCTTTAGAGATATGACTGCTCTCTCTTAAGCATATGTGTTTTTCCACCACAGGGTCTGAAGGTCGAGCTGCGATAAAGTAGAGAAGAGAGAACAAAAGAAAAGAAAAAGAAGCCAACATGAACCCAGTACGGAAAGACATGGAGCTGCTGAGTAACAGCATGGCTACTTACGCACATATAAAAGGTAAAACACAGATGGTTCATTAATGCCCAGGTTCAGAACTCGAGCGCTGAAAGGCACCTGGATAAACACTGATATCGATTTGGGTCCGTTTCATTGAACTTTATGCCCCATCGCACTTCTGACCTGAAGAACAAAACAACAAGCCATTCCATGGACTTTAGTGTTCTGTTTGATTTGGCTTGACACCTCTGACTTCATGAGGCTTAAATGTTCCTCTTTCTCTTTTTCCCTGGGGTTCAAAGGAACACTCCACTTTTTTGGAAAATAGGCTCATTTTACAAGTCCCCTAGAGTTAAATAGTTGAGTTTTACCGTTTTTGAATCCATTCAGTCGATCTTTGTATCTGGCGGTAGCACTTTTAGCATAGCTTAGCATACATCATTGATTCTAATCAGTCCATTAGCATCTCATTCAAAAAATGACCAAAGACACTTTCAATATTTTTCCTATTTAAAACTTGACTCTTCTACAGTTACATCGTGTGCTAAGACAAACTGAAAATGAAAAGTTGTGATTTTCTACACCTATATGGCTAGGAACTACGATCTCATTCCTGCGTAATAGTCGCGGATCTTCGCGGCCGTACCATCACTGCAGCGACGCGAAGGTCCACGACTATTACGGTCGTGAAGATCCAACTTTTAATTTTCAGTTGGTCTTAGCACACGATGTAACTGTAGAAGAGTCAAGTTTTAAATAGGAAAAATATTGAAAGTGTCTTTGTTCATTTTTTGAATGAGATGCTAATGGACTGATTAGAATCAATGATGTATGCTAAGCTATGCTAAAAGTGCTACCGCCAGATACAAAGATCGGCTGAATGGATTCAAAAACTGTAAAAATCAACCCATTTAACTCTAGGGGACTTGTAAAATGAGCCTATTTTCAAAAAAAGTGGAGTGTTCCTTTAAGGTTTTTCTGTAGTGTCAAAACCACACATACAAAAAAACCTTAAATATTATACTCTTAAATAGGTCCTTGATTATGATTTCACTTTTCAGTGTGTTGCATAAACAACATCTGCAGAGTTACGACGCTCAAAGTTCAAAGAAAAGGGAGATAGTTTCTTTTACATAAATCACTTTTTAAAGGGTAACTCAACCCCTGATCAGAGCCTAACTCCACCCACTGGCAATATTTGAAAAATGCTGGAAAAGTGGGCCGAGCCCAGCGGAGACGAACCAAGGGCGGGGCTGAGCATGGGGGCGTGCACCTGAGACCCGCAGTGACAGATTGATTGACAGCCGGAGTGAAGCCGCTCTCATGTGATCAATGCTGGAAAACATTGCTTAGGGCGTGGTGAGCTCGTGCCAGGGGCGTGGGTAGTGAGCCGTTGGAAGAGCCAACATATGGCAAACAACGTCCAATAGGAAAATTCAACTGCAGTAGCCACCGTTCAACCTTAAGAGGGCAGCACTCAGACGGTTTTACACCATATATTGTAGAATTAAAACACTTTATACCCAAATGTCAAAACATTTACTCTAATCAATGAACAGCACTAATAAATCCCCAGTCTTGCAGATCATTAACTAATAAAAAGTTGGTTTAGGGTTTAGTTACCCTTTAAAGGCCCACTGAAGTACCTTGAAACAGCATTATTCAATGTTTTGACGTAATTTCCCCTGAAACGACTACAGCTGTTAACAGCTCCTCCCCTTTTTTGAAACAGCCAATAAAGTTTCGTAATACCACAGTTTGACTAGAGCCTTTCTGTTTGGTATAAAGCCAGTTTCCTCCCAATCTCTAACCGTTTATCATCATAATCTCGCACTCTGTACAGAATTAAAATGGGTCCGATATGTTTCGTTGTCTGCGCCGACTCGCGCATATGATCCGCGCTGCGCTCTCGTGTCTCTTGTCAACGGCTCTGCTCTAGACAATGGCCCTGTCCCAAATGGCACCCTAAACCCTCACGGTCTTCCTCTGAGTCCGCACTTTCACAACGTAATGCCGCTTTGACTGCCGGGAAGAAGTCCGCACCAGTGGGTGCTCGGCAGAAGTGCGCATCGAGGGCGCATATCGACCTCAAAGGGGGCGCTCGCGACCACCCTTCTGAGACCTAAAATGACAAATGGGACACCCTGCGGTCTCGTGGACTTAACGGACACGAGCACGCAGCGGCCGTTTTAAGTCCACAAGACTGAAAGTGCACATGAAGTGTGCCATTTGGGACAGGGCCTATGTGTGTCCGCTGCTGCGGTGCGCGTGAAACCAGACTTCATTCGCCTCAACTGAATATTTACACTCTGAACCGTTTCCTATCGCATGTATAGTGCGTTATGTGGCTTTCACCATGTAGAAATTAGTAAATGTGTGAATAGCTGACCGATTTCAGACGCAGCTTCAGGGTCTATTTATAGTGTAGGGGGCAGGATGCTTTAGATTCTAGAGAGCATTTGATTGGACAGAAGATTTGATGAGAAGGTCTGCGATGATGTCATCAAAATCTCATTTTAACAGAAGTGAGTGACTAAGTTTTGAATGCTTATATCTCCTAAATGCAAATTGTGTCATTGTTTTGGAAGACACCAGCTTATTCATAACCTTAAGGCTAACATAGTCATACTAAAAGCAAAAAAAATTTAATTTTGATTTCAGTGGGCCTTTTAAGGACTACAACAAACGGCTGGTAGGGACTACAACAAACTTATTCACAGTTTAGTGGCATCACTAACCCTAAAATTTATATAAACCCCACCCGTCCCTGGGTACACGCAACAAAGGCCATGTTGAGAAGAGGAAGAGTTGTTGTAGTCGAGCACATTTGGGAATCTGCTCAAGCTGTCGCATCCGTCTTTTCACATTTATCACAAAACAGTACGTAACACAAATGCAACAGCATGTCATAAAAGCAAGATGACAAAAGTTATAACCGTAATTAAACTAAACTAAACTATACATGTTCTTCATGCAGCAGATATTCTCTGTCTCTCAAGGATCTTACAGCAGTTCCCACACAAGCGATTTATAGATTATCATGACAGAATATGCTAATCAATGTCTTGAAGATAGTTGACTCCACATCAGCTACATAAATTCATCAACTAACCATTCAGAAACGTCCTGTCTCATTCTACATGTTGTCACTTCTTCTTGAGTCTCTCCATCATTGTCCGACTCCGGTTTGAACACAAAAGGCTGAACAGTTTCGGACATTTTCAGCGAGTGTCTGCATGAGGTAATCGGAGCTGCTATTAACGCGAGCTCTTGAAGCTCCGCCCTCTTCTTGAAAGGGGGCTGGGAGCAGCAGCAGCTCATTTGCATTTAAAGGGGCACACACAAAAAAGTGACAATTTTAACATGCTATAAGAAAAAATTATCTGTAGGGTATTTTGAGCTGAATCTTCCCATAAACACTCTCTTATTTTACATCTTGTAAAAAGGGGCATTATAGGACCCCTTTAAACATGCATGTTACAATAAAGGATTTTTTTCTGAAGGATACCACATTTTAAACTAATAATACTTCACAATATTACTGTTTTTACTGTGTTTGATCAAATAAATGCAGCCTTATGCACAAGACTTCTGAACTGTGGTGTATGCAAATTAATACATTGATATTTGATATGAATGTTATGTTTAATATATTAATTAATATAAATTCTTTATTTTGAGTATGTGTATGACTCATGCACGTTCTTGACAATTTCCCTCCCGTGTTTTGTACAGTGAACATGGAGAGCTTCGCGCTGTACTTCATGTTGGGTGTGTGTTCGGGTCTTCTGCTGGCTCTGGCCCTCCTCATACTGGGCATCACCTGCCGAAAGCGCTCAAAGACAAAGACGCCCTCCACACCGGACAAGAGACGGCTAAAAGCGTCCAGCGAGGAAGACAAGGAAGAGGATGAAAGTGAGGAAGGAGACGACGAGGACCTAGAAGTCCCAGTGCTCAGCATGAGTCCCATGAACGATCAGACCCAGCTGAACGGAACCATTAAGAGCGTGAACGTGTTTGCTTCAGCAGAAGAGCTGGAGAGAGCCAGAAGACTGGAGGAGCGAGAACGAATCGTCAGGGAGATCTGGAGGAACGGACAGCCGGATATACTCTTCACCGGCACAGGCACACTCGGCCGAGTTCACTATCACTAGTGGCGTGTTTATCTTCTGGACGCAGTTGTTCCACGCAAACGGATAACTCTACATGGGGATGGCACACATAAATCACATTTCAAGGCTTTTTCTCTTGTAAAACGTTTATATTCTCCAGAGAAACTGCGTTCTGTTGCAAAACTTGATGGAAATAATATGCAGTCGCAAAGTTTCCCAGGGAACACCATTTTTTGAGAGAGAAAAAAAATGCATTGAATTTGAAATATAATTTCCCCTCCCATCACCATATGCATATATGAAATGCCACAGGACATTCATCTTTGTCACACATTTAGGTGTAATATACCTTTAAAATGGGAAGAATTGAGAATTTGATTTGAATTTCTTGAATTTCTGTTCGGAGGTTGGTTTTACAAGCGCTTGTCTTCTGAATGATCATTTGGAAGTTTTGATGATTTTTTTTCCTTTGTATTTTTAGATACATTTTACAACTTAAATGTTTGTGTATATATACACTGTATGTATTTTTTAAATAAAACAAAACTCAATATTTACACATGGTGGATATTTTCACAGCCTTCATCTTCCATAATGCTTATTTGTCAACTGTCTCTTTCCCCGTTTCTTTTCTTCATATCCCTACTCCAAGAAATAATCACAAGGTAATCCACCTAGAAGTTACCTAGACACATTAATTTTGAAAGCTCAAATAATACATTTTATAGCTACAGAAAGAATAATAGGAGGCACTTTAACAAAAAAGTATTTATGCTTTTAAATCCTCTGGAATGTTTTTAGAAATTGAGCATTGAACAGTTCTGTTCATTAAGTTGCAGTAAAAACTAATTCAGACTTTTGCTCATCTTCGGAACACAAATTAAGACATTTTTGATGAAATCTAAGATTTCTGTCCCTCCATTGACAGCTATGCAACTACCACTTTGACGCTTCAAAAAGTTAATAAAAAGATCATAAAACTAATCCATATGAATTGAGCGGTTTAGTCCAAATTTTTCAAGAGACGCGATCACTTTATATGATGAACAGATTGAATTTAGGCTTTTATTCACATATTAACATTCATCAACTCACACATCAGCTGTGGTAAACAAAGACTGAAGCATGTTCGCTTGACGTGTGACAACCAATGAGGTTCATTCTCGTGTTACGCAGCACGTTTGAGCTTCAGCAAGAACCAATGAGGTTCATTCTCATGTTACGGAGCACGTTTTAGTTTCTGCAAGAACCAATGAGGTTCATTCTCGTGTTACGCATCACGTTTTAGTTTCTGCAAGAACCAATGAGGTTCATTCTCGTGTTACGCATCACGTTTTAGTTTCTGCAAGAACCAATGAGGTTCATTCTCGTGTTACGCATCACGTTTTAGTTTCTGCAAGAACCAATGAGGTTCATTCTAGTGTTACACATCACGTTTTAGTTTCTGCAAGAACCAATGAGGTTCATTCTCGTGTTACGAAGCACGTTTGAGCTTCAGCAAGAACCAATGAGGTTCATTCTCGTGTTACGCATCACGTTTTAGTTTCTGCAAGAACCAATGAGGTTCATTCTCGTGTTACGCATCACGTTTTAGTTTCTGCAAGAACCAATGAGGTTAATTCTTATGTTACACATCACGTTTTAGTTTCTGCAAGAACCAATGAGGTTCATTCTCGTGTTACGAAGCACGTTTGAGCTTCTGCAAGAACCAATAAGGTTCATTCTCATGTTACTCAGCACGTTTTAGTTTCTGCAAGAACCAATGAGGTTAATTCTCATGTTACTCAGCACGTTTGAGCTTCAGCAAGAACCAATGAGGTTAATTCTCATGTTACGCATCACGTTTTAGTTTCTGCAAGAACCAATGAGGTTTATTCTCGTGTTACACAGCACGTTTGAGCCTCAGCAAGAACCAATGAGGTTCATTCTCGTTTTACGCAGCACGTTTGAGCTTCTGCAAGAACCAATGAGGTTCATTCTCGTGTTACGCAGCACGTTTGAGCTTCTGCAAGAACCAATGAGGTTCGTTCTCGTGTTACGCAGCACGTTTGAGCTTCAGCAAGAACCAATGAGGTTCATTCTCGTGTTACACAGCACGTTTGAGCTTCTGCAAGAACCAATGAGGTTCGTTCTCGTGTTACGCAGCACGTTTGAGCTTCAGCAAGAACCAATGAGGTTCATTCTCGTGTTACGCAGCACGTTTGAGCTTCAGCAAGAACCAAAGAGGTTCATTCTCATGTTACGCAGCACGTTTGAGCTTCAGCAAGAACCAATGAGGTTCATTCTCGTGTTACGCAGCACGTTTGAGCTTCAGCAAGAACCAATGAGGTTCATTCTCATGTTACGCAGCACGTTTGAGCTTCTGCAAGAACCAATGAGGTTCATTCTCGTGTTACGCAGCACGTTTGAGCTTCAGCAAGAACCAATGAGGTTCATTCTCATGTTACGGAGCACGTTTTAGTTTCTGCAAGAACCAATGAGGTTCATTCTCGTGTTACGCATCACGTTTTAGTTTCTGCAAGAACCAATGAGGTTCATTCTCGTGTTACGCATCACGTTTTAGTTTCTGCAAGAACCAATGAGGTTCATTCTCGTGTTACACATCACGTTTTAGTTTCTGCAAGAACCAATGAGGTTAATTCTTATGTTACGCATCACGTTTTAGTTTCTGCAAGAACCAATGAGGTTCATTCTCGTGTTACACAGCACGTTTGAACTTCTGCAAGAACCAATGAGGTTAATTCTAGTGTTACACATCACGTTTTAGTTTCTGCAAGAACCAATGAGGTTCATTCTCGTGTTACGAAGCACGTTTGAGCTTCAGCAAGAACCAATGAGGTTCATTCTCATGTTACTCAGCACGTTTGAGCTTCAGCAAGAACCAATGAGGTTCATTCTCGTGTTACGGATCACTTTTTAGTTTCTGCAAGAACCAATGAGGTTAATTCTCATGTTACGCATCACGTTTTAGTTTCTGCAAGAACCAATGAGGTTAATTCTAGTGTTACACAGCACGTTTGAGCCTCAGCAAGAACCAATGAGGTTCATTCTCGTGTTACACAGCACGTTTGAGCTTCTGCAAGAACCAATGAGGTTCATTCTCGTGTTACGCAGCACGTTTGAGCTTCAGCAAGAACCAATGAGGTTCATTCTCGTGTTACGCAGCACGTTTGAGCTTCAGCAAGAACCAATGAGGTTCATTCTCATGTTACGCAGCACGTTTGAGCTTCTGCAAGAACCAATGAGGTTCATTCTCGTGTTACGCAGCACGTTTGAGCTTCTGCAAGAACCAATGAGGTTCATTCTCGTGTTACGCAGCACGTTTGAGCTTCAGCAAGAACCAATGAGGTTCATTCTCATGTTACGCAGCACGTTTGAGCTTCAGCAAGAACCAATGAGGTTCATTCTCATGTTACGCAGCACGTTTGAGCTTCTGCAAGAACCAATGAGGTTCATTCTCGTGTTACGCAGCACGTTTGAGCTTCTGCAAGAACCAATGAGGTTCATTCTCGTGTTACGCAGCACGTTTAAGCTTCTGCAAGAACCAATGAGGTTCATTCTCATGTTACTCAGCACGTTTGAGCTTCTGCAAGAACCAATGAGGTTCATTCTAGTGTTACACATCACGTTTTAGTTTCTGCAAGAACCAATGAGGTTCATTCTTGTGTTACGCAGCACGTTTGAGCTTCAGCAAGAACCAATGAGGTTCATTCTAGTGTTACACATCACGTTTGAGCTTCTGCAAGAACCAATGAGGTTCATTCTAGTGTTACGCAGCACGTTTGAGCTTCAGCAAGAACCAATGAGGTTCATTCTTGTGTTACGCAGCACGTTTGAGCCTCAGCAAGAACCAATGAGGTGCATTCTCGTGTTACGCAGCACGTTTTAGTTTCTGCAAGAACCAATGAGGTTCATTCTTGTTACGCAGCACGTTTGAGCTTCAGAAAGAACCAACGAGTTTCATTCTCGTGTTAAACGGCACATTTGAGCTTCAGCAAGAGGTTTGTTCTCACGAGTCAAGCAGGTTCGGTTGAGCTTCTGTTCATGTTCGCTGATGAATGTTTAAACTTGAATAGAAACCTAAATTAAATTCATCATATAAAGCAAACAAGTCTCCAGAAATTTGGACTAAACCGCTCAATTCATTAGGAGTTTTATGGTCTCTATGAACTTTTTGAAGCGTCAAAGTGGTAGTTGGCTACACAACTACCACTTTGACGCTTCAAAAAGTTCATAGAGAGACAGACTATGGAGACAGAAAGCTCTCTGATTTCATCAAAAAGATCTTCATTTGTGTTCCGAAGATGAACAAGTCTTACGGGTTTGGAACGACATGGTAATTAAAGACAATATTCATATTTCGTGAACTACCCCTTTAAATGCAATATACTTGCTGTAAATCAGGGGTGTCCAATCCTGCTTCTGGAGGGCGAACTTCTTGCCAATTTTAGCTTCAATCCTAATCAAACACACCTGAACCAGCGAATCTACTTCCAGGCAGATTCCAGGTAGTGTTTGAGCACGTTGGAGCTAAACTTTGCAGGAGCATGAATGGATACCATGAAACTTAAAATGTTTTTTAAAAAACAACAGTAACTGCATTGCACTGCAACATGAGATTTTAATCATCAAACATCGCACAACTGGTACTACAGCTGAACCTCATCATAAAGGCTCTTCACTAACAGGTTTCGGCTGTCGAGGGCAGCTGTTATAACCGATGTGTCTTACAAGACCAAGGCAACTCGAAACAAAGGATTACGTGTAAAACAGAGGACGGGCTTTATTTCAAATTCACCATGGAGACTGAAAGCACTGAATTAACATGTTCATGTAGAATGTTAGCAGAACGTCACAGCGTTACAGTATAATGTCATCACAAAGCAGGAATCTAAAGAAAGCAGTCGAGTCCCCCAGTGTATCCTGACAACACAACTGCAGCAAACAGAGATCAATGGAAGAAAAATCACTTGATCTAAACACATGCAGCATGAACTATTTTACATTTTGGTTGATAGTTTAAACACAATGCAATAAATGCATTATTACAAGCATGTTCTATTATTATCTACACTTTAAAATCAGATGAATGATCTAAAACCGACACGATTTTTTCGCTCAAAATAGAAAAGAAAAACATTTTTTTTTTACACGTCAAAGTAATTGGATATTTTTAAGTCATTAGTGGCATCATTTAGGGGAAGAAAATGAACTAAACTGGACGTTAAATATAGTTGACAACCCATTTGTTAGGACACTCTGAATCTGTACATTTTTAACTGACAGTTTTCGAGAAAATCGGCCCAGTACACAGTGTATTGGTCCGCAAGGGATATGCTCCAATAAGACAGAACCGTACACCAATGACATTATCAAATAAAAAGGGAGAAATATAAAATAATGAATTGACATGCAATTCCAAACATAGAAAGGGGAAAATCTACTGGCAGAAATTATCAAAATTAAAAAGGAATCATAAAACTACAGTTAAATCTAAGGCACAAGTGCATGGATTTTTTATTGCACTTTTTAAATGAATATCAATTAATTCCAGACACCGAATGATTGAATTTTTATGTTCAAATCACCCCCCGCAACCTCGAAAACAAGCGAAAAAAAAAAAAAAAAACACGAAAATGTGAAAACTGAAAAATAGTAGCAGATCGTGTGATGTTATAAACGACATGGCTCTACCGTATAGGGCTTCACAGTCCAACACCTGAACACGAGGATGCATTTCTCACGAGGGCTCTCGTTGAGCTAGAGACTGTAGAGGAGAACAGACACAAATGGCTACTGATCCGCCTATGGCTTGGAAGCAGTGCTTTCCCCAGACTTTTCGTCATCTTTGTGCTCTGCGCTGCCTTCTATTTCTCCCTCTTCAGCGTTGCCCTGGAACATGTCGTGGGTCCACTTGGGGCTGCCACCGCTACCCTTCCGAAGAATGAAGGTGCCCCTGCTGCGGGGGTAATTGCCTCTGCCGCGCCCCCGAGTGTCCACCCACTTCATCTCCCCTTCCTTGTCCCGGTCGTCATGCTGCAGTTAGACGAGAGAGAAGTAAATTGAAACTCTCTTACTGGCCACCATGCAGCTTATTCTGTCCAAAAATTGCGCACTTATATAGGAAGAGACTGTCTGAGTGACATGCGAAGCAACCAACCACCAGTTTTTGTTTTTAGAGTAAAGTTTAGGGGGGCGCGTGTATCTGAGATCAAAGCTAGGAATCACACCTGGAAGTACTTCCGACTCTTAGGGGTGTATTCGGGGTCCCACTCTTCCTCTGGGGGGCGTGAAGGGCCGCCCATGATTGGAGGGTTGTTATTGGTGTTGTTGCCAGGGTAATTGCCTCGGTTCCATCCTCTTCCTCTCATTCTGGGCTGTAAATACAAGAAAAGAGCGGATCAACTGAGACGTCCAAGATATATGGGAGAACAACTTCAGGATCACTGTGCCAAAAAATACAAAACCGCAGGCAGAATTAAAAAATCTAAATGAAAAAATTAAAAAACAAAAGTAGTCCTGCATACAATTAATCAAATTGTGATGTGGAATAGTGTCTGTGATCCACCATTTTATTCGATCAAATTAATTGGCAAATACACACAAACTTAAGTCTTCACAACAAATCACTAAAATAAAAATTAAATTTAATCTAAATATTCCTATTGTACAGTAGCACATTTCTCAAATAATAATAAAATATATCATTAAAACATTTTTTAATATCACAATTTCTCATCCATGATATAATTTAAAACAGTAAACTTCTGTAGTGCAGAACTTTGGCCAAAAATGTGATTAATCTTTAAGACATTTGTTTTATTACTTTATGCATTATTTTTTATTTATACTACGAGGCTGTTGAATGCTTGCATCTGATTGGCTGACGAACGTTCTTATTTTCAAGGACTTCTAGGCAGGTTTTGATCGCATTACAGTTCCACATCACTTCGCCAAATGAATTCAGTTCAAATGGCTTTATAGTCCACAACAGCAAAAGAACCAAAACCCACAGCGACACTGAGCAAGTTAAGTAATATAGTAAACAATAGGATAAAAACAACAAATTATTTCCATGTTTATCCCACAAAATTACATTTAATTTTCTGTCTCTCCCACTCACACAGGACATACACTCGCGTAGAAACGTGCTGTCAGCGCTGCTCTGACGATTTTTTCAGTAAAATAGTTTAGCAACTTAAAAAGCAAATTACATTTCTCACAAAGCGCTGTTCTGTGTAGACGCTGCAGAACACTTGAAAAAGACGCACAGACTGAGGTTATTCCCATACGCTCGCTCGCTCTCTCTCTAATAACTAATATAACTGCATTGGTCTGCTATCAGTGGCTCAAGCCTCCGTTACTAGCTATAAAATAACGTTTTGGAATTAGCAACGGAGGCTTGGGTTTAGATGCGCTAGAAATTAGTCCTACACACAAGAGCGTTTTAAAGACAAAACCTGACAAATGTCTTGAAATAAATCATCTGAACAATTTTTTGAGGTGTGGTAACCGTAGTATAAGCGGAATAAGTGTCCTCGGGTGTGCCTTATTTTTAGAATAATTCAACAGCCCAAAGTCAATTATTCCTTATTTGATTACCAGCATTTTTGATAGTAAATTTGTTTTAAATCATGAAACAAAGAATCCAGAAAAATTTAAATGTCACAATTGTTAAAAAGTTTAATAAAACATATACCATTAAACCCAAATCCAGACAAATTTACAGAAAACAGAATTTGGGAAAAATAAAACTGATTTCAACCTAAACTCTACTGAGCTGCCTACCTAGACAACATTTCAGATTTATGATCGCTTAACAACATGCGAACATCAGACTCCCTCTCAAAATTAAAACATTGGAATGAAGCCAGAGAGGAACAAAGTTTGACATTAATCAATGATAACTGCATAAAACAAATTTCATCTGCAACTCATCAGCGATCAACAAGTCATATCAATGTCACAGAGAATTGTGGGATACTTACAAATCCCCGATCGTAACCCCCACGACCCCTGTCGTATCCTCCTCGGTCGTATCCTCCTCTGCCCCGCTCATAACCCCGGTCCATGTGGCCTTCATAGTCCCGAGGGCCGCGCTCCATGGGCCCAGGGAACTCCCTTGACCCCAGACGGGCCTTGTTAAAACCCCCTCCTCCTTCCATGTGCTCCTCCGGATGGTACTCTTTTCCTCTGTACGGATTAGGAGAGGGAGATGAGGAGGAAGATGAGGAGGAGGAGGGTGAGCGCTCACGCTTCTTCTTGCTTTTCCTTTAGAATGAGTGAGAACAGAGTTAAAAATCATCTAGCGAGTGACTGTGATTAATGCATGTTTTGAAATGATAAGAGTAGAAAAAAAATGTCACGTATTTTACTGTTTGTGATTATTAGACAGTAAAAAAACAGAGTCCAGACCATGGCAACAGCCCAAGTAAACGGTGTAACAAGAGATTCTACAACACCAGCAGGGTGTCTGTATATATTATATTAGCAGTAGTGCTTGAAAGGCAGCAAAAGAATGAGTTAGATTTAGATGAAGGTTTTAGGCTATGATCAGGGTTCCCACTCTTTTTCAGCGATCATTTTCCAGGACTTTTCCAGGATATTTAAAATTTTACTACAGTGAGAATAAAAGACAAGGATCACT
The DNA here is from genome assembly GCF_949357685.1 of Gobio gobio. Classification (NCBI taxonomy): domain Eukaryota; kingdom Metazoa; phylum Chordata; class Actinopteri; order Cypriniformes; family Gobionidae; genus Gobio; species Gobio gobio. The sequence continues at coordinate 48,251,511 of NC_137104.1, read as the reverse complement.
CCTAAAGTAATATATCGCTCTCTAAGTCTTTAACAGGCGCACAGTTTATTGCCATGACTTAACTATAAAATCAGTTTTTAATATGAGCTCTTAAATCATACATTATGACTAAGGAAGCTTGTTTCCGCCACAGAATAAAAAAAAAGGGTAATTGCGACATATCTTGCTATTCTGAATTATTTATTTTTTTGCAATTGTGATTCTCGCAAAAAAAATCTGTCTTTTTTCCCTCAAACTTTTGGACTTTATGTCAATTCTGAGAAAAGTAATAAATGCAAGATATAAACTCGATATTGCGAGAAAAAAAGTCAGAATTTCGCAATTCTGACTATATCTCAAAATAATTCTGAGTGAGATCCCACCCCTATGGGCGTTGGTTATGGGGTTATGGGGTTATGGGGTTGAAAACATGCGGAACTGGCTCCTTTAGTCTATAGCCTCTGGCCAAAAATCCTCAGATGACACAAAATGACGATATTTGCGTCATCGGAGGATTTTTTCCAGAAATAAAATGCATAATTCTCTCATCTCAGGGGGATATAAGGGGGGAAAGTACCATAATTCCAATATACTACCGGGTTTCTACTGATACAAAGCCTAATGCTAAATCACTGAAGTTACCCTTTAACTTTAACCAGGACAACAACAAGTTTTTCCAGGACATTTTACATTTTCTCTAACTTTCCATGTGTTTTCCAGGACTGGAAAATGTATCATACATTTTCCAGGTTTTCAAGGTTTTCCAGGACAAGTGGGAACCCTGTATGATACTGTGTAAATGAAATGCCACATCAGAGCTGCGTCGCCATCTGTTGGACAAGTATAATGTTTGAGGAGGAAGAATACAGTGCTGCCTTCCCAACATACTTTTAGATATGAATAAAGTAAGTGTTCCACTGTAAATGAAACTGACAAGTTAAATCAACATTCAGCCAACAAATTATTACAGTCTACTACAGGAGTTTTCAAACTGGGGTCCTGGGACCCCCAGGGGGCCGCAAGGGAGTGACAGGGGGTCCGTGGAGAAAGTCTAGAGAAAAACTGTAAAAAAAAAATATATATATATAATAATAATGAATAAAGCAATAGATTAGATCTAAATTTTGTGAATGGGAACCTGGGCAAAATTATTAGTTAGTCACTAATCTATTAAACATTTGATTTATGTAACTAAATAAATATTTGATTAAAATTTAATGAATAAATAATAATACATATAACAATACATTAATTATAATATTATTTTTTCTGTGTATAAACTAAGTGCTTATAAAAGGCTTATAAATACATATAATACTTAATATAATATAATATAAATGAAAGCCTTGTACATTTTAGGATGGGGGTCCCTCTCACAATGGATGATCATATTTGAGGGTCCGTGGCATCTAAAAGATTGAAAACCCCTGGTCTAGTAAACAAGCACAAGACAACATGACTCAAGTATTATTCATCAGTAAGAACCAAAGGACATACTTTGATTTCTTGTGTTTGGAGGATCTGTCAGGGGAGAGTTCATGACTGGGTGTGCGTGATCCAGCTGAACTCTTTCCCCCCTCTCGTTTAGGATCCTTTTTACGGCGCTCTATAGCCAAACGAAGGTCCAAAGATTCGCCCTCGTGTTTTTTACCATGATCCTGTGGAGACATAATAATGTCCAAAATAATTAACACATTTTCTTGAATCAACACAGTGTAAACAACTAAATGTACACATTTGTTTATTTTGTCCTGAACTACAATGCGATTTCAACTGAACAAAGTTTAAAAGGATAGTTCATCCAAAAATAAAAAGACGTAACTTTCTTATTCACAGAAGATGATGTTTAGCAGAATCTCCAGCATGCTCTCTTCCAAACAATGAAAGTTGACAACTTTGTTGACTATTTTCATGCAATTGCTGCAACTTGACAGCATTCATCCTCATTCACTTTCATTGCAAAGGAGCATGTGGGCAATTCTGATGTCTGTTGTTTAACAACAACAAAAAAAACATTAAAAAAACTAAATCATTGTAATTTTTGCATGAACTAACCCTTTAACATTATTATCAATTGATATATTATTAATTTTGGATTAACCTAAGCACAAGAAGAGGAGGTTGAGAACATTTGTCTCACATTGAAATGGCAAATGCTTATGACAATGGCAGTCAAAACCCAGCTGAACACCTCCATCTATTGGCCATCTTCAGGAATAACCTCAAATGCAATCCTTATTTTATTTAGTCACCCTCTATGACTTTACAGTGTTGGCCAAGTTGTAATGAAACCAATGAAATATATGTGCAACTTTAAGAAGTAATGTGATAGAACAAAATATATTCGACACCAACTGAAAATGTGACAGACGTCTATTAACACGTGAGACTTTATGACAAAGAACGAACCAAAACAAATCAAAAACGCACAGATCTCATGGGAAAGCAGCATGCTCCATGCTTTCCCAATACTGATTAGTACTGAGCCTCACTTTTTTTTTTTCATAAACACATTTTTGAGGAGATATACTTACTATTGCATTGGTTAGCGGTCCAGTGAAAGGCTTGGACACAGGATCAATTTTCACTTCCTTTTGATTAGCCATTTTGTTTGGGCAAGTATGTACCCACGATTAATCATACGACAAACTCTGGAGGGTGAGAGCGTAATGCTCAGTAATACAAGATTGAGATTGGGGCTCTTGTGCATTAGCATTATACACCTCATAGCACATTTCTGCTGTTTCAGCTGGTACACATTTGGGCAGGAATTTCAGATTTGAAAACGCTGTGTCACCTTGTAGCTGCTCTCTTCGAAATCCTCAAACAGGTGAGAGTGCTTCTTAAAAGCACTGGGAGACACATCGATTCGCCTGTGAAAGGACATGGGAAAAAAAATATTAGGAAGGAAGAGAGGAACAAGGCATCTAAAGCATAAAGCCGGGTGCACACGGTGCGATTTTGGCCACCAAATTTTGCAAATCCTAAAAGATTCCTCTGATCCTAGTCTAAAATCTGAAGTCTTTGATCATGAATTTGACATGTTCGCTGACAGCCGATTAATGACCGCTGCGATCAAATTTTACCTCAAATGAAATTCTGGCAGTGTCAGAAGATTTGACTCGCAGTCCTGCAGTGTGATCGTCAAATTATCTTCGTTTTTCAAGACAAACTATGCCCAAAATGAGCGCTTGAGATTTCTTTGTAGCCACCATTTCAATCCCGCGTGTAAAGCAAGGAACACACCAAACCGACGCCGACCAACTAGTAGCGACTTCTGGGGGGGGGGGTTTTCGTGCACTGGTTTGCTAGCAGAACAGCCGATCAGAAGGATCAGATGGCTCGACTGAATCGGTTGAAAAATAGCTGACGAGGACCAACACACAGAGAAAACAGTTGGCCGACGCACGAAAACTTGGTGTGTTCCAGGCTTAATGCAACTCACGGTCACCAAACGCATCATTAATTGATATAAAACTCTGGACAAGTTTGTCCGTTTTTAGCGCCTTGACTATCGTACAGTCTGACATTAATGACAACTTAGATCTTAGCTTACAGCGGGGATCATGTTCGTACAGTCTGACAAGAAACAAACGTAAAGGACTATTATAAATCGCACAGTGTGCATGAGTGTAAATACACCTACCTGTGGATCTCAGGACTCTTCCTCGGCTTCATCATTTCCATCTCTGCGGCTTTTCTTTGGTATATTCCAAATCGCTCATTCAGAGTCATCCCAGATGACTTGAAATGTTGAGCTACATTCAGAGAGTAGAAAGAAGAAAAAAAAATCTTACATGCCGCCAAATTAATACATTTAAAAAATGAAGACAAATTCTCCAACCTTTGCAAACAAAAATGGTCCTAGGTTTGCACCCTGAGGCACCTCAAAGTGCAGAATTAAAATGTAAAATTGCACATAACCACTAGATTAGACTGGAATTACCTTTAATATGATGTACTATGGTGACTATGTGTTGAGCAAAGAGCTCTGAAGGGCTCCTGCGAAGCTGAGCGGACTGAATATGTTGGAAGATCGAGCGAAACTCCTCACTGTCTTTTTTACCCGGGTGTACAAGATCCCGTGACAAATGTCTTTCTTTAGCTAATGGAGCTGATGAGCTGAAAGAAAGCAGTGGAGTTATGCACACGTATCCAGTTGTTATAAAATAAACACATTAAAAAACGTGATTTTAAAATGCATACCTCTCTCCACCATCAGTGAATGCTTTTATACTGAAATTTAAGTGTGGGTCTTTCTTAGCTGAGGATTTAGCTGGGGATGAGGCCTCTCTTCCTGCTGGAAACAGTGGCCTGCCTCTATTCTCTAATACCCTAGATGGCGATGGAGAGGATGGACTGATCCTGCTTTTTTTCTTTTCTTTCTTCTTGGCGGCCTTCTCTTCTTTTCTAGAAGCATGCTTCCGACTGCGATAAAGTTCCTCATCCAGATCCTCTTCAACATCTTCATCCCTCCTTGATGAATCTTTGTTGGACATATAGATGCTGTCGTCCCATTTTCCGAAGCGCTCTTCGGGTAAGCCCCGCATCGTGACGATGGTCTTGTCTTTGTACTTGGATTCCTCCTCAGTCTTCCGGTCTTTCATTTCCTGGCGATACTCCTCTTCCTCGGCATCCAGAAAAGGAAGTCCCTTGTCAGTCTTTGAGCCGTCGTAGCCAGACTCGGATGCTTCGAACATGCTCCTCGACTTGCTGCTGCTCTTTTCGCTGTCAGCGTCCCCCAAGCTTAAAGCATCACCCCTTCCATTATCCCTGTCTGATAGGGGCTTTTTCTTTTCTGCCAAAAACCTGAGGTGGACGATCACGTGTTAATTATTCATAAGGAGCAGACTGTATTAGAAAACATTCACATTTCCAAACCAGTTGGCACTAACCTTTTAACACCAATACAAGAAAGCCTTCTTACAACAAAAACATTTAAGACATGCGCAAACTTATGGTTCAACTTTTCAGCAATGCAGACACGACTAACCAGGATGGAGTTTTTTTTTTCCATACTTACATCATTAAAACTTTATCTCCTAAATTATGGGATTGCAAACAACCTCATAGCACAGGTAAACGCCCATTTGTGACATTTGAGTTTGAAATTAGCTGGTTTCCATTATAAGCTCTATTCTTCCAAGGATCTTTGTTGCTGTACAAGGACTAAACACATTTGAGAGAATGATGATTGATTAAAAACTGCCTGGAGGACAAAAGAGAGGGAAAACATCCAAAAGCCAAAACCAAAAACATACTTTTTGAACGCAGTTGAGATGGAGGCCGACTTGTCTTCTGTCTTCAAGTCTTCCTTTGTGAAGAACCCAAAGCCGGTTGGGGTGGACGTCTTTGCCGGTGGACTTTTACTGGCAGGGGCAATGCTTCGCCACATTGGAGCGCCGTTGCCGGCACCTCCAGAAAGGGTCACTTTAACCTCTGTCTGACCCCCAGCAGATGCGGCATTGCGTTTGGGACTGTTTTCGTAGTCAGACAGGCCTTCCCACTTACTACTGGGTTCCTCTGGGCTGCTCCCTGTAGGCTTGGATGCTTCCTTGCTGGGTCCCTTGTTTTCACCCGGTGAAGCCCTTCCTTTGGCTTCTTTGGCATGGGGTCGTCCCGCGCTAGAGTTGCGTCGTCGTGGGGACGAGGAGCGGGAGGAGGAGCTGGAACGCCTGGAACGTCCCGAGGAGGATTTACCGGAATGACGTGAATGGCTTCGGCTTGGTGATCTTTTCCGTGGTGTGTGGGAACGTGAGCGGGGCCTCCTAGGGCTGTACGAGTGGTCGTATGGCTGTTGCTGGTCTCTATGGCCGTGCCAGTTGGAACCATGGTTGGAACGGTAACCATAGTTGCTCCCACCTCTATAATAGTTCCCTCGCGGGAAGTAGCCACGCCCTCTGCCCCGGTTGTACTGAAAGGGCCTCCGGTAGCCACGGTTATAACCACGGTTATATCCACGATTGCCCTGGAAGTCTCTAGAGGGATAGTTGCGCTCCCTGCTATGTGACCGGGATCTTGATCTAGAACTAAAAGAAAAGAGGGAAATGCAAAGCACAGTGGATTAGAGACATAAAAAGAGAGAAAGATGCAGTTATGATTCATGACCACTTGATGGAGCTACAGATTCAAAATCACAGACATACGGCACAATTTACTTTTTGGGTTTTTGCAATGAGCAAAATGCAATAGTCAAATCACTTCCTGTACATTTCACAACTGATGCAATTCTTCCACCACCTTTTACAACTGATAAGATTACGCTGCCTAAACGTATGCCTTCATCACATCTAAAAATTGCATTTGGAAATCTCCTTTAAAATGGAACTGCAACTTGAATCCATTGCCTAAACCTGACAACGCATTAAGTTGAGTCATTGTTCAAGCTTTACTATAGGTTCAAATTTATCAATGACTAAACCAAACATTGACCAACAGAAAAATGTCTTACCACTTGTGCCTTTTCATTGGTAAACGGATTTAGAATAGCGTTTATTGACCAGCATAGCAAACTCCCTAGCGTGGAAGAGACATGTTAATCCACATGCAGTGGAAAGAGGTAGTCACGGCAGACCGTTTTAAAACTAACTCTCACCGGACACGTAAAAAAACAACAAAAAGGGGTGGGCTGTTAGAGAAGAAACACTAAGAAGAGGAGGAGCAACCTTCAGACAAAATATTGTCTCTCATCTCAGTGCTATTGTAATATTAAATTACTTGATTTAAGATATCCCATTTAAAATGCCATTCAATAATCAATTTGTTGCAAAGGAAGTGGCTGGAATCCATTAAATTAGCCTACCTGTAGCGACGCTTTCTGGATCTCGAGCGGGACCGAGTCCTCGAGTGAGATCGAGAGTAGGACCGTGATCTAGTCCTAGACCTAGAACGGGACCGAGAAGCAGAATTCGGGGGCTTGGACATCTTTGTGCTCACAGTATCTTTAGACCTGCAAAGAGAAATCACAAGAACACAAGGCTATCACACTCGCACGGTATAACATTATACAAACAAAAGTAGGACTGTAGAGAAAAGATCATTAAAAATTAAAAATATTAAAAGTGAACTAGCGAAGAAAAAAAAAAGCATAGTTGAACAAAGGCATTGCAATGTGTCAATTTTCTGATACAGATTATTGTTATGCTTAAGTGACCAATAACAAGTAGAAACTGTTTTTTTTGCTTTTTTGACACAGTAACTAAATCATTACACTTCTTCAACAATAAAATAAATACAATTATTATACTGTTATTTATGCCATTATATGTATTAGGGCTACAATTAAGTAAGTAAATAAAAAAGTAGAGAAAAAAAAGTTTATGGGGGGGAGGGGGTGTAGTCAAATTTACCATATTTAATTAAATCCTACAGGTCATGCAAGTATTTATAATATTTATTTATGAGAATGTTGACTAGCCTATCCTTTATATTTAACAAAAAAAATGAAGGACAGTAACAACAACATACTCTTATTAAAATAATTATTAGTTGCATATGTGTGTGTATACAAATTTTTATATATATATATATATATATATATATATATATATATATATATATATATATATATATATATATGACAGTGTCTATTTTTTGTCTAATCTATTTATCAACGCAATAACATATGTATTGAGCTTCTGACAATGATTACGGTTATCTCTCCAGGTCAAAACAGTAGTACTGAACAAGGTCATCAGTCCAAACTAATTCCCGTTTACGGGAATGCAGCTAAAATACACTTTGTCTTCAAACATCTGCTCCCGATTTCCTAACTGTTTCTTTTACCTTGACACACTACGGATGAATTCTGTTTGTGTTGACCAGATAAATCAAATATTAACAGGGAAAAAAAACTCGGTAAGGCCAAAGATGAGAGCAAAAGCCGGAAAGTAGAGAGGGAGAGTTTCGGATCCTTAAACATTCAAAACAATCACACTTCCTTTTAACATTATGCAAATTTTCCAGAAGTCATTTGTAATACAAGAGTGCACATTCAGTATATTTGCAAAACATTCAATGTACTCTTGTCTTGTGACATGTTTATTAAAATATAGCGCAAAATTGCTTGCATAAGCTGGTCAACTATTAGGTGGATGTCACAAAGCCTGGTTTTCCGGTGTGTTGCGTTTATCTAGTAACATGAGAAGCCTAAGATAATTGATACGCAGCATTCTTCAGTGTGGGATACACATTAGGGTGTGTCTTCTAGCATGAAAGGCTCGTATACACATATAGTCTATGTATTTGCATCGACAGTCAAAGCAGGAACAGGAACGGCTGCAAAACAATTATCACCCAGTCCTTCAGGGACAGTCCAGCTCAACCAGTGCAGCTAGTTTCTATCCGTTCAGGAAATACTTGGGGGGAAAACATTTGCATTGATGCAATCATCAGTACAGAGCACATTCACTCGCTGTGTCTTAAACGTATTGAGCTGTCTACATAGTCACTTTAGACTCCATATGCACCAAATGGGAAGTTCAATAGACATTTCACTAGGTTAAGACATTTAGAGATCCCAAAATACTATCTAGGTCCTTAGATAAAAAGATGCAACCATGTGACTACTGATTAGGTATTGTTTTACTGTCTAGATAGGAAGTTCACTAGATCCAGAAATTGTGGAACACACTATTATTCTGCAGATCCGTTTAGATAAACATGTATGAATCAAAAGGCGATAAACAGCTAAAAAAGAGGCCATTTTAAGAGACGTATTGCAAAACACTTTCGTTTTCAATTCTTTCATCATGTTAAGGGTGGAAAAAATGAGCGTAGGACAATACAATCACATTACAACTGTAACTTCGACTTGATAATATCATCTACAGACAGTCTCACTCCAGGTGTGTTTTAATTATAACATAAAGGATATGTACAGTAATAAAATCGTCAACCTCAATGTGTTCAGAATAACAAAAACAATGTGGATAAACAATAAAAGGCATTGTATTATTTTTTTTACACGTTAAATAACTAAAATCACACATTAGCTCGCTCTATTATGCTAACAAAATACAGAATGTTTTTGCAAATAATGAAATTTCTGCAGTTAGCCGCCATGCTAACATTAGCCCCATTAGCTAATCTGCAACGGCACAAAACGCGCAAACGCTGACACAATATCAACAAAATAACATAAAACAACAATTTTCGGAGCAGTACCAGTAGATCACATTGAGACAATAGCGCTATAGTGTTACAATTTGTATAAATAGACTCACCTGATGAGCTAGTCAGATGTGATTAGCGCGAGCTCACGAGCACGCTACGGAGGAATAACGTGTATTATGCGTCGTATACGGATCAATGTACGTCTGATTGGATTGATTTAGCTCTGTTTGACCTAAAGGGGTTCAGTTGTGTAAGGTTTCGGAGTAATGAAAATGAGAAGAGCCCATTTGGTCGCCTCAGGAAACGCAGAAGGCTTCCGAGGCAGTTCAGCTTCCTGATCAACGCAGTGAACGAACGCACGCGGCCACGCGCCCGCGCACACAGAGAATTATACACGCCCCTTTTTTTTGGTATTCTTCTTTCTATTTAATATTTTCTCCTTTTCTTTAAAAAACTATGTTTGAATTGAAAAAAGTTTGAAGGTTTTTATGGGCCTGATGTGGTCTACGTTTACACATTCTTCAGTCTCTTTCGAATTACACAGAATTGCTTACATGAACACAACTACTTTTCTCTCTCTTTAATTAATAAAAAAAAAAAACATGTATGCTAATATAATATATGGCTATTTTCTTTCCTCTGAGCACCACTGCAGCATCTACACATGGTAAAACAGACACAGCTCCTCCATTTCAGACACCTGTTGAAAGCTTCTCAGACTGACAGCTGTAATCACAGGCCACTGAGCCAGTTCAGAGAAATCTGTCCAGCACCAGGCAGTATTTCACTGAGAGAAAACACAACAGAGTCAGCCTACATGAGCCAATCTATAACACATGTCTGCAAAAATACTACATGAATGAATGAATGAATTGTGTAGCTAAGTCTTACCCTGCAACGTGTGCACGTGTTTCCTGAGTCTGTTCCAGGAAGTTGCAGAGTTTTAAACGTTATATAGGCTATTAACCTCACTTTCATTTTTTATTTCTCACTTTTGTTACACTGTAGCTACACCGTTTTGAATTAGGCTACTAGGTTGAGAAACACAACTAAAGGTTATTCTTATCAGTCTTAAACAGTACGCATGGTTCTACATTATGCCATTGACAATGGCTATGGCTTCCAAGAGTATAATCACATTAAAAACAGAGACAGATAAACATTCTTCTCTGGGTGGCATTGACACTGCTGGCAGCTGATATAGCAAAGATAGTCGTCTGCAACAGGGCCAGAGAACGTTTCTGGTGCAGATCTCCAGTGTGTATGTTATAACTAGTAAAAATAAATTCATATTTAGATATCTTTTAACTAGATATCAGGGTGTCAGCATGGGCACCCTGACACACACACTGATCAGACATTTGTGTTGTCTTTTGCTGCCAAAACAGCCCTGACCCGTCGAGGCATGGCCTCCTCTAGACCCCTGAAGGTGTGCTGTGGTATCTGCCACCAAGATGTTAGCAGCAGATCCTTTAAGTCCTGTAAGTTGCGAGGTGGGGCCTCCGTGGATCGGACTTGTTTGTTCTGCACATCCCACAGATGCTCGATTGGATTGAGATCTGGGGAATTTGGAGGCCGAGTCAACACCTCAAACTCGTTGTTGTGCTCCCCAAACCATTCCTGAACTATTTTTGCTTTGTGGCGGCGCATTATCTGCTGAAAGAGACCACAGCCACCAGGGAATACCATTTCCAAGAAAGGGTGTACATGGTCTGCAACAATGCTTAGGTAGGTGGTGCATGTCAAAGTAACATCCACATGGATGGCAGGACCCAAGCAGAACATTGCCCAAAGCATCACACTGCCTCCGCCGGCTTGCCGTCTTCCCATAGTGCATCCTGGTGCCATGAGTTCCCCAGGTAAGCAACGCACACGCACTCAGCCATTCATGCGATGTAAAAGAAAACATGATTCATCAGGCCAGGCCACCTTCTTCCATTGCTCCGTGGTCCAGTTCTGATTCTCACGTGCCCACTGTTGATGCTTTCGACAGGGGTCAGCATGGGCACCCTGACTGGTCTGCAGCTATGCAGCCCGATATACAACAAACTGTGATGCACTGTGTATTCTGACACCTTTCTATCAGAACCAGCATTAACTTCTTGAGCAATTTGAGCTACATCTGGACCACACGGGTCAGCCTTTGCTTGCCGGTTCACCACTGTTCCTTCCTTGGAGCACTTTTGATAGAGACTGACCACTGCAGACCAGGAACACCCCACAAGAGCTGCAGTTTCGGAGATGCTCTGACCCAGTCGTCTAGCCATCACAATTTGGCCCTTGTCAAACTCGCTCAAATCCTTTCGCTTGGCCATTTTTCCTTCTTCTAACACATCAACTTTGAGAACAAAATGTTCACTTGCTGCCTAATATGTCCCACCCACTAACAGGTAGGGTGGCCATTTCCATAACACCAAAAAGGAGGACACTTTGCGGCATTTAGTGAAGCAAGAATAATTGCATAGGACTCCGGTGTACTCGCAACTACAATACAATTTAGTCCATCATATCGATGGTATCGTGATACAGTGATTCTGCAATAGCCTACTCTATTCATTGCCGGACAATTTGGAGGCAAAAAAGTGTTTGTTCACAGTATTTGTATTTATTCAAGACTTTGTGATGTCTGTTTCAAAAACTGACCACTGAGATGAACCTGTCTTGCAGAGTGCACAGTGCCTGAACACATAACATTTCTGGACTTCTGGAAATAAAAGAAATACATAAATAAACAAATAATATGGCACAGTGCCAAATCCATGAAAAGCGTCTGCTTTTTGATATAAATTTGTGCTCTTTTGTCCATTCCGGATTAAATGAGGTCTGACTGAGCGTCCGACATTTAGACGTCGTGGAGGCTTGTTTCCGTTTTTAACCAATGATATCAGATATTTATTTGACACCGCTTTTAGCCAATCATTTGTTTGACCAGAGATCTTACGGCATTATATGCTATGCTACTGCGTCCATCGACCATCCACCGTTTCATCGCAACTCAAAAAAGGAGGACAAATGAGTGTCTGGCTTGAGGCTGCGCCGGACGCCAGACAGGGGGCTTAAAATCCGGACTGTCCGGCCAAAATCCGGACGTATGCACCCTACTAACAGGTGCTGTGATGAAGAACAATCAGTGTTACTCACTTCATCTGTTATAATGTATTATACTATTTATAACAATACATAATGTTATGCCTGATCGGTGTATAATTTGTAATCTTAAAAAAACTTTTGCATTCAGGTTTTTATATCTCAAATGATGACTGGCTGAATCTTCAAAGGAGAGTCAGATTTTTTATCCTCATTTTAATTTGTGATCATAATAATACTGATGCTTTTTAAAATTGATTTATTTAAATATTTTGTAATTGAAAACTATTTAAGCTCTGTATTTAAATCCCAAGGGGTCTTACCCAAGAGGTGTATGATATCAATTATGTAACAAAAATTATTAAAACATTTTTTTTATATTTTTTGAACAATCTGAACTCGATTCTGTCATTCAAATGGCCTGAACCCTGGAGTGAGTGCTGTAATATTATCAGCAAGTGTCATGTTCTAAATAGCACTGAATGAAAGATTGCAGCACAGCACGACTCTGCAATCCTGCCTGTCATATTGGCAAACTGTTAACATTCCCAAACTGATCTAGGGAGGTAACTGCATCGGGACAGTTTGATGTTATCTTAATTCATCTCCAATAACGTCTATATGAACTCAAAGAAAAACTTAATGTGCCTGGATGCTCAAACATGAACTCATGCAAACTCATGTGTGATGAAGCAAAGCATAAGCTAGAGGAAGCGTTTCAAAGTGAAAAACCACAAAAAAGATCTACACGTGCACCTCCAAATTTAGAGTGAGTTTGTGTATGAGTTATATAGTAGCACACTTTCAGTGGAAAGTTCTGCCGCCTTTAAGGTCTTGTGGTTTTGTTTTCAGTTAAGAAGTTTTTTTCCACTAAGAGTGTGCTGTTTCTCTCCACACTCTGTTCAGAAGCTGATATACATATACAATGACTTTTAAAGCCATATTTCTCTTTTCTGGTTTCTACTTCGAATGCATGTGTAGTGTCGGCCTATATAAATGAAAGTGGCATGTTTGACATTGAGGGTTTAAGCACTAGTACACTTATAACATGTTATGCCACCATTTGAAAGAGAAGACGGATTACATAAACCACGCCACATCCACTGAAAATGATTTAGAACAAGCAAAAAATAAAAAGAAACTTTTGAGACATTTTCTGAACTTTCAGGGCGTTTAGTTTGTCCTTTTCCAGGCCTTTTGCAAAAGCATAGTTTCACCTCAACAATTATCATTCACACGCACAGGAGAAGTATGAACAAAACAAAGAGAGAAGTTAGTGTTCAATAGTGGAGGGAATACAAGGAAAAGTAAATTCAGCGTATCAGTGAACATAGAACTTCCTGTATTTGATGGAGGAAACTATGCTAAGTCATTTCTTGTATGCTAGATGCATTCAGCCGGCCATATGGAGTTAAAATACTATTAAAAGAACCAACTAAACAAAGTGTTTATTATTGGTCTTTCCATGAGTAGGAAATTATTATTAGAACCCCGACTGTCACCAAGCTCGTGAGGGATAAGCATACATTTATTGTATATTTAGAACAGTGTTGTTACTATTAACTAAAAACAACAACAATTTTGGTATTTGAAATATAAAAGGTGAATTTGAATAAAATATAAACATTAGATGACAAACTTAAAACTGCCTTAATTAGAAACGAACTGAAATAAGTTTAAGTTAATGTACTAAAAACTACTGAAATTGAAATAAAATAAAGTTAAATAGAAATATTTCAAAAACAAATAAAACCGAAAATGTCGGAATATTAATATAATATCAAATTACAATTAAAAAAAAGCTAATTTAAAATATTAATAAATGACTATAATACAATACTAAAATAACATTGAACAATTTAGCTGCAGGCAAAAAAGTTAATTAAATGTAATAAAAAAAATAAAAAAAAAATAAAAAAATATATATATATATATATAATATAAATAAAACTTTAAACTATACGTCAAACAGTCGACAAACAGTTAAGGTGGACAAGTGTGAATCCCTGTAGGTTAATGACTCAAAGTGAACTGGATTTGATTAATGTTGGTATAATCCTTAATAAATCAAATAAAAGCATATAAAATATTATTTCGACCATACACTCTAAAAAATGCTGGGTAAAAATAACCCAAGTTGGGTTGAAAATGGACTAACCCAACAATTGGGTTGTTTTAACCCAGCGGTTGGGTTAAATGTTTGCTTAAAACAACCCAATTGCTGGGTTAAAACAACCCAATCGCTCGGTTAAAACAACCCAATCACTCGGTTAAAACAACACATTTTTTAGAGTGTACACTGCCGTTCAAAAGTTTTTGATCTGTAAGATTTTTAATGTTTTTAGAAGAAGTCTCTTATGCTAACCAAGGCTGCATTTATTTTAATAAAAATATGAAAAAACAGTAATATTGTGAAATATTATTAAAATATAAAATAACTGTTTTCTATTGGAATATATTTTAAAATATAATTTATTCCTGTGATCAAAGCTGAATTTTCAGCATCATTCCTCCAGGCTTCAGTGTCACACGATCCTTCAGAAATCACTCTAATATGATGATTTGATGCTCGAGAAACATTTATGATTATTATCAATGTTAAAAAACAGTTGTGTAAAATATATTTTTAGGATTCTTTGATGAATAGAAAGTTCATAAGAACAGTATGTATTAGGGCTGTCAAAAGATTAATCGCGATTAATCGCATCCAAAATAAAAGTTTGTGTTTACATAATATATGTGTGTGTACTCTGTTAATTATTATTTATATATAAATACACACACAAGCATGTATATATTTAAAAATATATTATTTTTTATATATAAAACATTTATATTTATACATATTATAGATTAAATAAATGTATATACATGCAAATATTTCTTAAATATATACATGAATGTGTGTGTATTTATATATAAATAATAATTAACAGAGTACGCACACATATATTATGTAAACACAAACTTTTATTTTGGATGCGATTAATCGCGATTAATCTTTTGACAGCCCTAGTATTCATCTGAAATAGAAAGCTTTTGTAACATTGTACTACCGTTTAAAGGTTTTGGGTCCATAAGAATTTTTTTAATAAATTTTTTGGGGAAAGAACTGAAAGAAATTAATAAATGTATTCAGCAAGGATGCATTAAATTGATCAAAAGTTACAGTATAGACATTTATAATGTTACAAAAGATAATATTTAAAATAAACACCGTTCTTTTGAATTTTCTATTCATCAAAGAATCCTGAAAAATATGTTTTACACAACTGCTTTTAACACTGATAATAATCATAAATGTTTCTTGAGCAGCAAATCATCATATTAGAATGATTTCTGAAGGATCATGTCACACTGAAGACTGGAGTCATGATGCTGAAAATCAGCTTTGATCACAGGAATAAATTACATTTTACAATATACACACACCTACAGGAGTATTAGGAACACCATACTAATACTGTGTTCGCCTGTTCAATTTCTCATTAATGAATTATCTATAATCAACCAATCACATGGCAGTTGCTTCAATGCATTTAGGGGTGTGGTCCTGGTCAAGACAATCTCCTGAACTCCAAACTGAATGTCAGAATGGGAAAGAAAGGTGATTTAAGCATTTTTGAGCATGGCCTCATTTTTGGTGCCAGACGGGCCAGTCTGAGTATTTCACAATCTGCTCGGTTACTGGGATTTTCACGCACAACAATTTCTAGGGTTTACAAAGAATGGTGTGAAAAGGTAAAAACATCCAGTATGCGGCAGTCCTGTGGGCGAAAATGCCTTGTTGATGCTAGAGGTCAGAGGAGAATGGGCCAACTGATTCAAGCTGATAGAAGAGCAACTTTGACAACTTTCACCAAAATTGGACAGTTGAAGACTGGAAAAATGTTGCCTGGTCTGATGAGTCTCGATTTCTGTTGAGACATTCAGATGGTAGAGTCAGAATTTGGCGTAAACAGAATGAGAACATGGATCCATCATGCCTTGTTACCACTGTGGAGGCTGGTGGTGGTGGTGTAATGGTGTGGGGGATGTTTTCTTGGCACACTTTAGGGCCCTTGGTGCCAATTGGGCATCGTTTAAATGCCATGGCCTACCTGAGCATTGTTTCTGACCATGTCCATCTCTTTATGACCACCATGTACCCATCCTCTGATGGCTACTTCCAGCAGGATAATGCACCATGTCACAAAGCTCGAATTATTTCAAATTGGTTTCTTGAACATGACAATGAGTTCACTGTACTAAAATGGCCCCAACAGTCACCAGATCTCAACCCAATAGAGCATCTTTGGGATGTGGTGGAACGGGAGCTTCGTGCCCTGGATGTGCATCCCACAAATCTCCATCAACTGCAAGATGCTATCCTATCAATATGGGCCGACATTTCTAAAGAATGCTTTCAGCACCTTGTTGAATCAATGCCACGTAGAATTAAGGCAGTTCTGAAGGCGAAAGGGGGTCAAACACAGTATTAGTATGGTGTTCCTAATAATCCTTTAGGTGAGTGTATATACAAAGAAAATAGTTATTTTACATTTATAATGTAAATAAAATGTCACAATATCACTGTTTTTTATTTTGTTTGTTGTATTTTTAATAAAATAAATGCAGCCTTGGTTGGTGAGCATAAGAGACTTCTTCTAAAAACATAAAAATAATCTTACCGATCAAAAATTTTAGAGTTTAGTGAAGTTTTCAATAATATTTCACCGTTCCATACTCTGTTTCATACCATTTGTCGAATACATTGGCTTTGCTCTGCATGAAGTTTTCTCATGCTTGGCTCACATTATTACTATCTATGACATCAGCCCATAAATCGCAATCCACAATAGTAACCTCGCAAACATGGCCAATAGAATGTGGGCACAGAACTCTGTGTATTTTGGAACCTCTATTCTAAAACCCAAAGGAAGAGCTGCACTGGACACTTTATTTATCGCTCCTGTCTGGAAAGAATAATTCACAGTGCAGCTGGAAGCTGGTATATAACCCCATTAAACAAAGCAACTTCGATTCGGTGTGAAGCAAATGTGTGGTTGACGGAAACATGCTGCAAGACCACATTTAAATAGAGAGGCTGGAAATATAACACATGCAGAATGTGTTTAGATGCAAATAAATGTGGCGCACACTGTACCCACACTCATTCATATCAACAACAACCAAAACAGCCGCACATCAAACAGAAAGTGAATTCTCAGTTGTCTTCACACCTTGCAGCGACTCCAGGGAGGCTTTATATTGTGCGCCAAGGTTTTGTGACACAGCGCACTGTTTAACAGGCCTTTAAAGGTCAAAGGTTAGAGACAAATATGAACTTTGGATTCAGAGCTCTGTCAGCCATCTTGGTCGAGATTGTGTTGTGAGATTATTTACTATTTTAGTATTATTTAGAATGAGCTTATATTAGCATATTTTCAGGTTTTATTTTAGTTTATTTCAGCTTCATTTCAATGCATGGTATCATTTTTAGTAGTTATAGGATTGGGATTTAGTCAACACTTGTCTCATAGCAAACATAAATCATAGGAAAGAATGTTCTCCACCCATGTTCTCATCTAGATTTTCAAAAGTCTCAAACTTTGCTCAGATATGCCAACATACCAAAATCTGCATCAAAAGTCACAGATTTCCATATGTACTCAAACATTTCTCTTTTTTCAAGAGCTCTATTTGTGTCTATTTTCACTTCCCCCAACAGTTTTAGACAAAGTTGAATGATGGTTTGAAAAGTCTCCCAAAGCAACCTTTGAGCCTCAGGATTTTCCCTAAGGGTTATTCAAATCTAATGCAAACCTGAGAGCAGTTTTTGTGGACCCAGGCGGCGCGTCCTGTCACTCATTAGGATCCTGTTCATTCCTGTCATGCCGAATGAATTAAATCCCAGCTGGCAGTGCCCACCTTAGTCATAACTCACTTTGTATCTGTTATCATCCATCTAAAAATACAGTGCTTGAGATGATCATCAGACTATCGGGACCAAGAGCACGTCAGTGGGTGTGTGGTGCTGAAACTTTGGGTGGTTGCTGCCAGAGTTGGAACAATTTGATTTAAAGCTAACCACAATGCTTTCCCCTGTAAAAACTGTCACTGTGTTTTCTTCATATGTGCATTAATATCGTTCTGAAGCAACAGTACTGGGTGTCAACACGTGCACAGACTCTGACCGGAGAACGAGAAAATGTAGACCTGCCTACTTTGTAAACGGCATGAATACAATAGCCTATGCATAGATAAAAAGCGAGATGAATGCAAGTGTACACTCGTAGCCTAAGTGCACATCATACATGAGATATTGTTCCGCATACATGAGTGATATGGGATGAGTGTTGAGTTTAGATTCAGAGCTGCAGGATTGTGTCGCCCTCCACTGGCTGAAACTATTCACTGCACAGAAATGATACAAGTATGGCTACTGTGTCAAAATATTATTCAATTTTACATAGGGCTGGGCAAATTAACGCGTTAATGCGGGTGATTATTTTTTTCAGCTTAACGCATTATACATTTTTATATCAAATTTTGCCTAACATTACATGATCATGCTCCTATTCATGTAAATGCTTCCAAGCGCGACAAGACACAAGAGAACGCGATGTATGTCAATGTCCTCTGTCTGTGTGTGTGTGTGTGTGTGTGTGTGTGTGTGTCCTGTCTGTGTGGCTGCGTCTCATGTCAGCTTATCGAGGGACACACACACACACACACACACACACACACACACACACACACACGATGTACAGACTCGCGTCAATCTCAATTCTCTTTTGCTCTTGAACAAACAATAACAACAACACATATAATTTTGAGTATTCTCATATTAGGAGTCTTAAATTAGTTAAATAACGTCTTAAATGAACTTAAAGAGTTGTGAGGAAATGAGATGCGCCGGACAGCGCGTGAGATCCCCGTCATGTTCCTCAGCGGCCGTTCTTAAAGTGACAGGAGCACTGATGATGCCTGTCATTAATGTTCATCAAAGAACAACGGCAACAGAGAAAATTGTTGCTTTAATGATTAATCTATATTTCATTTATTATTTATGCAGTTAAGAAAGGTGTTTGATAACTATTACATTTCTGTATATGTCTAACAGGGAAGGCCATGGGTAAATATAACATTTATTATTTTGGGTTTATGTAAAGATTGTTTTAAGTTCACTTAAATTAAAAGTTGTTTTTTTTTAAAGCCTAATAAATGTTGAAATTGGGAGCTTTCAGTTATACTGTAATGTAACGTCATTAAAGGTTTAGTTCACTTTTAAATAAACTTTTGTTTATAATTTACTCACCCCCATGCCATCCAAGATGTCCATGTCTTTCTTTCTGCAGTTGAAAAGAAATTAAGGTTTTGGATGAAAATATTCCAGGATTATTCCTCCATATAATGGACTTCAATGGGCTCCAAACGGTTCAAGGTCCAAATGACAGTTTCAGTGCAGCTTCAAAGGGCTTTAAACAACACCAGACGATGAATAAGGGTCTTATCTAGCGAAACGATCAGTTTCTGCGAGAAACCGAGCAGTATTTATGTTATTATTTTACCTCTTTTCCGACAAACGTGATCATCTCTGAGCTCAGCCATAACTTCCGTTAAGTGAGGTCAAATACGATCGTGGTTATAGATGTACACGTAGATGCCTCATTAGCACCTGCACGGATCAGTAGAATGAAGGATCTACGATCGATATATCTATGACCACAATCGTATTTGACCTCACTTAGTGGAAGTTATGGCTGAGCTCAGAGATGATCACGCTCGTCTGAAAAGAGGTAAAATAATAACATAAATACTGCTCGGTTTCTCGCAGAAACTGATCGTTTCGCTAGATAAGACCCTTATTCATCGTCTGGTATCGTTGAAAGCCCTTTGAAGCTGCACTGAAACTGTCATTTGGACCTTGAACCGTTTGGAGCCCATTGAAGTCCATTATATGGAGAAAAACCCTGGAATGTTTTCATCCAAAACCTTAATTTCTTTTTGACTGCAGAAAGAAAGACATGGACATCTTGGATGACATGGGGGTGAGTAAAATATCAGCAAAAGTTTATTTAAAAGTGAACTAATCCTTTAATAGTGTTGTCGTACTCGAAAGCTGTCTTAAGACCATTTTTTGATGGTCTTGGCCATGTCTCGGTCTCGACTGCATTTCTCCTCGGTCTTGTCTTGGTCTCGTACTAAGAGGACTCAAGACCATTCAAGACCACAACTGCTGGGATATCACTAAATTGCCAGTGCATTGTCTGATTTAACATCATTAATGTGATTTGATGTAAAACTTACAGCTTAAAATGCAATCAATAACTTCTTTGTAATGTCATTTATTTTGTTACTGTGCTGCCGGGTTCAAAATTTAAAAAAATTAATATAAATGCCCACAAAATTCAGAGATTTTTTTGATATGACAGAATATAATTAAGCAATATCGCAATAGCAAGAGAGCTGTTTTCATGAATATATAAGCGTGATTGCAAATGATATTGATTTATACAAACGTTCTATAAACAAGAAGTTAATATTAAATTACATTTTAAACTGTCTTTGCTAATTCGGCAACGTTTCGTTATTAAATGAATCGGTTGCTTTGAACAAATCGGTTGAATAAAGGATTCTGTGATGGTTAAATAATGTTGATGAATGTGTTAGTATTTTATAAACTAAAATTTAAAGTAAAATGTAGTTTTTATACAAAAACTAACTGTCCACTTATGTGGACGTCATGCAACAGTGGAGTCAGATTGCATAAAGTCTGAACCTGCTAGTATATATGTTCTAATTTTGCAAAGATGTTATGAATTGTCTTCTATTGTAATAAAACAGACATTTAACAAATATATCAACATAAATAACCATTCAAAATGACATATTACGGCATTAAATGGCAACTTTACACATATATACCGAGACAAATTTGCGTTTTGCCTTCCAACCAGGGACAGCACCGGTCAAGCACTCAGTACAGAATACTATAGAATATCCCAGAGGTCAGTGGAAGTGACCGTGAAAGCAGTGATGAGGAGGATGTGCCAGCAAAGCCCAGCCCATATTGCTACTAGGTTTCCACATATATGTAACTACCGTTATAGCTCCTACAATATGTGTTTTATTGTTGTTATATTGTAATTTTAATGTTTTTAATAACTTAGCTGATATACATAGCATAACATGACATAATAAAAACACAATGTTCCATATTGTCACCTGTGGCTTTATGTCCCATTTTACACCTTTGTTGCATGGTGTCCACAAACGTGGACAGTTAAATCATTTTTAAATAAAAATGAATTTTGTAAAAATGAAAATGGATTTCAATTTTAGCATCATATTAAAGTAATAAAAAAGAATCTTTAAAAAATCTAGATAATGTTTTCCATAATTCATGCATGATGAAAGGGTTAAGTTGGTGTCTAGCAAAAAAATCTCTCTCTCTCTCTACACAGTATACACTCACCTAAAGGATTATTAGGAACACCTGTTCAATTTCTCATTAATGCAATTATCTAATCAACCAATCACATGGCAGTTGCTTCAATGCATTTAGGGGTGTGGTCCTGGTCAAGACAATCTCCTGAACTCCAAACTGAATGTCAGAATGGGAAAGAAAGGTGATTTAAAGGGTAACTAAACCCCTGCTCAGAGCTTAACTCCACCCACTGGCAAATTTTGAAAAATGCTGGAAAAGTGGGCAGAGCCCGGCGGACACAGAGGGGACGAACCGAGGGCGGGACTGAGCGGAGGGCGTGCACCTGAGACCCGCAGTGACGGATTGATTGACAGCTGTCAGACTCGCGAGTCGCAAAGATGGAGAATGACTGGAGTGACGCCAGCTTTGCAACAGAGCGGTCATTTCTCCTAACTTAACCTGAAGTGGAGGAGGGTGAACTATCTGTAGACACAGGGTCAGAGCATTATCAATGCAAGCCGCTGCTCAAACTGCGTTAACTCCCGATGCAGACAATGCTAGTGAAGCAGCAGCGCAAGAGAACTGACCTAATCTATCTGCGTCCGCGGCAACCACTTGCGTGTCAGGGTTTGAAAGCGCGTCTCATGTATGAAAATTATCTGTACGACGGGCGGCAATAATATCGCAAGAAAAGCCTGACGTGTACTGACAACTGCATTATTTAACCGTATTTTTTTCAATACAATGTTAAAGCAAGTGTCAAGTCAGTTTCATTCATAATGTTTCTACTACATGTAGTGAAGCCGTTCTCATCATGGGATTGGGGGAAACATTTCTGAGGGCGTGGTGAGCTCGTGCCAGGGGCGCGGATAGTGAGCCGTTGGAGGTACCATCCTACGTCACGATGTACCGCAACGTCCAATAGGAAAATTCAACTGCAGTAGCCACCGTTCAACCTTAAGAGGGCAGCACTTTGGCGGTTTTACACCATATTTTATAGAATTAAAAAACTTTATACTCAAATGTCAAAACGTTTACTCGAATCAATGAACAGCATTAATAAAGCCCCAGTATTACAGATCATTAACTAAAAAAAAGTTGGTTTAGGGTTTAGTTACCCTTTAAACAATTTTGAGCGTGGCATGGTTGTTGGTGCCAGACGGGCCGGTCTGAGTATTTCACAATCTGCTCAGTTACTGGGATTTTCAGGCACAACCATTTCTAGGGTTTACAAAGAATGGTGTGAAAAGGGAAAAACATCCAGTATGCGGCAGTCCTGTGGGCGAAAATGCCTTGTTGATGCTAGAGGTCAGACGAGAATGGGCCGACTGATTCAAGCTGATAGAAGAGCAACTTTGACTGAAATAACCACTCGTTACAACCGAGGTATGCAGCAAAGCATTTGTGAAGCCACAACACGCACAACCTTGAGGCGGATGGGCTACAACAGCAGAAGACCCCACCGGGTACCACTCATCTCCACTACAAATAGGAAAAAGAGGCTACAATTTGCACGAGCTCACCAAAATTGGACAGTTGAAGACTGGAAAAATGTTGCCTGGTCTGATGAGTCTCGATTTCTGTTGAGATATTCAGATGGTAGAGTCAGAATTTGGTGTAAACAGAATGAGAACATGGATCCATCATGCCTTGTTACCACTGTGCAGGCTGGTGGTGGTGGTGTAATGGTGTGGGGGATGTTTTCTTGGCACACTTTAGGCCCCTTAGTGCCAATTGGGCATCGTTTAAATGCCCCGGCCTACCTGAGCATTGTTTCTGACCATGTCCATCCCTTTATGACCACCATGTACCCATCCTCTGATGGCTACTTCCAGCAGGATAATGCACCATGTCACAAAGCTCGAATCATTTCAAATTGGTTTCTTGAACATGACAATGAATTCACTGTACTAAAATGGCCCCCACAGTCACCAGATCTCAACCCAATAGAGCATCTTTGGGATGTGGTGGAACGGGAGCTTCATGCCCTGGATGTGCATCCCACAAATCTCCATCAACTGCAAGATGCTATCCTATCAATATGGGCCAACATTTCTAAAGAATGCTTTCAGGACCTTGATGAATCAATGCCACGTAGAATTAAGGCAGTTCTGAAGGCAAAAGGGGGTCAAACACAGTATTAGTATGGTGTTCCTAATAATCCTTTAGGTGAGTGTATACACACACACATACCGATAAGCCAAAATATGAGGTGAATATCGTTGATCATCTCCAAACAAGGCCAAATATTAAGGTATGGGTAGATTAGATGGTAAGCAAACCATCAGTTCTCATAATCAACGTGTTGTATGCAGGATAAATGGGCAGGAATAATCTGAGCAGCTTTGACAAAGGCCAAATTGTTATGGCAAAGCGATTGGGTCGGATGATCTCTGTAACGGCAAGGCTTGTGTGTCGCTCCCGGTCAGCAGTTCTGAGAATTTACCAACAGTGTCCAAGGAGGGACAAACCACAAACCGGCGACAGGGTGTTAGGCGCTTAAGGCTCATTGATGCACAAAGGCAATAAAGACTATCCCGTCTAGTCCGAGCCAACAGAAGGTCTACTGTGGTACAAGTCACACAAAATGTAATGATGGTTATGGGAGGAATGTGTCACAAACACAGGGTCTCACTCTGCTGCGGATGGGGCTGCTTAGCAGCAGACCAGAGTGCCTATGATGACCCCTGTTCACAATCGAAAGGTCGCCTGATCCTATGAGTCCTGTTTTCCTGGTTTGAGGAACAGGATGAAGAGTTCAAGGTGTTGCTTTGGCCTCCAAATTCCCCAGATCTCAATCCAATTGATCATCTGTGGGAGGTGCTGGACCAACAAGTTCGATCTACAGCAGCTCCACCTCGTATCCTACAGGATTTGAAGGATCTGCATCTAATGTCTAGGTGCCAGATTCCACAGGACTTCATATTAGGCATATTGGTCGTAATATGTTGGCTCCTCAGTATATATGTATAGATAGATAGAATCACATTATATATAACTTGCAATTGCGAGTGTGTGTTACTGTCTGGATCTTTCTGACTCTCGTTATGTGTGAAGTCTGCTGCACAGAGAGGTTTCACTCCACAACATAAACTGTGGGGAAAAAAACACATGTCTTTATGTGTAACTACAACACCTTAAGCACTGACGTTACACACAGCCCCTTTCATAAAGATTTATTCCACAGGTCTGTCATAATCAGGCAAATATACATTAACATACAGAATATCGCCCTCTTCTGATGCTCCACACGTTAAATAACGCAATAATTCAAGACACACACGGTATTCTACTTAAAAGAACAATAACAATACATCATAACAACAACAACAACAATAATTAATATCATAATGATAGCCAAACATTGTGTAGTTCCAAGTTGTACTTTCTAAAATCATTATATAGTGACTCTTTTTAAGGTGCACCACACAATTGGCAGGTGACTTTTTAAAGAAACTTTGCACCATGACACACAGTGAAACAGACAGAGACTTTTTGCAAACGTTTTATATGTATATAAGTGTCTTTTTAAGATTCTCCTCCACGTCATTCACTTCCTCAAAGTGCTTCCACAGAAAACGGCGGTTTCTGTCTTGCTGTGTTTCTAAAGTTAAAGCAGTCTTTTTGTTGGTTTGGCACATGTCAGGGGTGGAAGCAGTGGTAGCGTAAGGCTTCTCTTCTCTCGCAGAAGGCTCTGCTCTCTCACAGGACCTCTGCAGAGAGAGGAAAAAAAAACAGAAACAAAAGTTTGATTGCAACTCAAATAGAGATGTTTTGCAGAATGTCCAGGCTGCTTTTTTCCCCCAGTTTAATGAAAATGAAAAAGTGAATCACACTGTCAAGCTCCAAAAATGACAAAATAACATTTGCGTAAATCATTGTCCATTTTCATGTTTAAAGGTGCAGTGTGTGAATTTTAGCGCCATCTAGTGGTGAGGTTGTGAATTATACCCCTGCCCCCACCCTCCCTTCCAAAGCACATAGAGAAGCTACGGGGCCGACACAGGAAAAAGATGTTGTCGTCGGAGAGAGCAGAGAGTAGCTAGCGCGCTGTAGAGAAGTTTGTCCGTTTAGGGCTACCGTAGAAACATGGCGGCGCAAAATGGCGGTTTCACTGTAAGGGGACCTGCGGTGTATGTAGATAGAAATGACTCATTCTAAGGTAATAAAAACATATGTAAGGTCTTTATACACCACTGAAAACATAGTTATGTATATAACATTGCATTTCTGTCAATAGATCCTCATAAATACTACACACTGCACCTTTAAAAGATCAGCTTGGAGATTCTGCTAACCATCTTTTATGTTCAGTGGAAGAAAGTCATACACTCTATAAAAAAAAAGGTTCTATATGGCACCAAAAATGGTTCTTGGCTCGTAATCATAGGGGAACCTTTTTTAGTGCTATATAGCACCAATTTTTGTGCTTCAGTGGTTCTTCAGCGGTTCTTCAGAGGTGCTATATAGCACTAAAAAAGGTTCCCCTATGATTACGAGCCAAGAACCATTTTTGGTGCAATATAGAACCTTTTTTTTAGAGTGTAGCCTAGAAATCTAGACGCATCCTAGCGACAGCAAATGTAATTTGCAGACAGGGTCATCTAGCAACTCTCTGTTGGCTTGCGAGCTGGAAAACCCAAACTCTGGTCAGGCCAATCACGTTGTGTATAGAGTCGGTGGGCGGGCTTGACGACACAATGCGACAGAGTGCTACTTGTAAGCAAAGAAGCTGGCGAACAGCGGTCTTTCGAATCAGCTTTGGCACAGTATGTACGATTTTTAGATTAAAATATCCAAAAACCACTAGAACAATTTTATATATTTTGTTGTACTTACATTATCCCAAATGTTTCCAAGATTGTTTAAATCCAGAGAAATAAGCTATTTTAACCAATTTTAACTGAGTCACCTATCACTGACATCATACCTGCGTTACCCTTGATTTCCTTCATTTTGTAGAAACCATGGACACACCAAAGATGCTTTAATATATTATGTGTTTTATTAGACCGTTGAGCAACTGTTTGGATACATTCATCGACAGAAAACTAAACACTGCTATATAGATCTACCCAGTTAGTCATAGGGCCCTATTTTAACGCTCTGAGCGCATGGTTAGAAGCTCACAGCGCAGGTGCACTTAGGGCGTATCCGAATCCACTTTTGCTAGTTTAACCATGGAAAAAATGGTTGCGCGCCAATGGTTGTCTCTTAGCGAGTCATGGGTGTGTTTTGGGCGTAATGTGCAATAAACCAATCAGAGTCTCCTCTCCCATTCCCTTTAAAAGCTAGTTGCGCTCGCGCCATGGCGGATTTCGCCAGTTACATGGCGAAATTTGCGAGTGGAAAGATTGAACGCTTCTCCAGAGAGGAATCCTTTTATTTTTTATATTTAAAAATGTTTGTGTGTTGCTGCGCGTCCCTGTGTGTGTGTAATAAGCAGAGTGTGTGTGTGTGTTGTAAACCCACCTAGGCTCATATAACTTAATCTTATTTACTCGATTTACCGTGAGTACCATGTTTTACCGTGCCTAATATCGATCTTGCTTACTGCAGTGTGCAACAAGTGTCTCATAGTAGTCGCCGTATTTTATCTAATCTAAAACTATCCAATCTTACCTGCCACATGTTGAGGTTTCATAGGTCCCGCCTTCATCATGAACGGTTCCCCTCCCTCAAAGGCCATGATTGGGTCAGCAGGTTGACCCTGCCCACTGTTTCCGCTGCCACTGTGATTGGACAGCTTGATGATCTCCTCAAAGTTTGCTGCCTCTCCATTGGAGGACAGTCCATTCTGATGTTTGGTGGGCTGGACACCATTAATGACGGGTGCCGCGTCCCAGGACACAGAGCTGAGAAAGAAACATGGGGTGTAATTCTCGTATTTTTGTTAGATATTTTCTCAAAATACTGCAAATGATGCAACTAATTGTGCAACTTCTTGTTTACCTCATTTTCACGTCTCCTTGTGATTGGTTAAAATTTGTCGCACCAATATGGAGAGTGTCCGAAGGATTTTTCTGGATTACTGCAAGACAAGAGAATAACAGCATTCAATTTTTCATTTATACTAATTTAAAATATTTTTAAACAATAACATCACATGCACAATACTACAAATGTATATTTACCGTTGTCAGAGACTCTACCATTCACTTGAGCTGGAGTCTTAACATCTTTCTGCAAAGGAACAAAAAAGCAGGTTAATTTTCCTATCGCTCTGTGTGTGTGAGATGACTTTAGACTCAGTGAAACACAGACGTGTCCCACCTGTCCTCCTGCGTCACTCTTGCGAGTCCTTTTCATGATTTCTTCCAGACGCTAGAATGGTGAACATGGAGGTTAGTCGAATCCACAGGAAAGGAAATTTCTCTTAGAGAGCAAGGAGATTAATGTTCTCTCAATGAAAGCATTTTGTTTTACCTTCTTTCTCTCCAGGCGCTCCTGTTCCTCCTTCTGAAAGTGTTTCTCTCTTTCTATCCTCTGTTTCTCCGCTTCCTCTCTGGCTTTGGATTCGGCCTCCTCACGCTGGCAAAGACACAAATAAAACTTCATTACCCATAAATTCATTCACTTCTCTAAATTACCCATAAGCCCTATGACACAACTCAAGGTTTGGCTGGTTAACATTATGACCACTGACAGGTGAAGTGAATAACGCTGATTATCTCTTCATCATGGCACCTGTTAGTGGGTGGGATATATTAGGCAGCAAGTGAACATTTTGTCCTCAAAGTTGATGTGTTAGAAGCAGGAAAAATGGGCAAGCGTAAGGATTTGAGCGAGTTTGACAAGGGTCAAATTGTGATGGCTAGACGACTGGGTCAGAGCATCTCAAAAACTGCAGCTCTTGTGGGGTGTTCCTGGTCTGCAGTGGTCAGTCTCTATCAAAAGTGCTCCAAGGATGGAACAGCGGTGAACCGGCGACAGGGTCATGGGCGGCCAAGGCTCATTGATGCACGTGGGGAGCGAAGGCTGGCCTGTGTGGTCCGTTCAAACAGACGAGCTACTGTAGCTCAAATTGCTTAAGAAGTTAATGCTGGTTCTAATAGAAAGGTGTCAGAATACACAGTGCGTTGAAGTTTGTTGTGTATGGGGCTGCATAGCCGCAGACCAGTCAGGGTGCCCATGCTGACCCCTGTCCACCGCCGAAAGCAACAACAGTGGGCATGTGAGCATCAGAACTGGACCACGGAGCAATGGAAGAATTGATGCTCCTCGTAACTTACAGGACTTAAAGGATATGCTGCTAACATCTTGGTGTCAGACACCACAGCACACCTTCAGGGGTCTAGTGGAGTCCATGCCTCAACGGGTCAGGGCTTATTTGGCAGCAAAAAGGGGACCAACACAATATTAGGAATAATATTATGCCTGATTGGTGTATTTATATATAAACTAATAAAAATGACAAAGGCAAACAAAATGACTAAAATGTAAATTACAATTAAAATAAAAATGGATAAAAAGCCCATTTAAAATATTAATAATTATTATTAAGAAAGTCAGCAATCTGTGGTTGATCAAGTAAAATATTGAATGTAAGGTTGAAATCTTTGTGCAACTTCACTATTTTTTACAAACATAATGTGTTTTATTTTCACTCTCCTGCCACAAGAGGGAAGTAGAGACCAAATATTCTAATAACCAAAATAAAATAAATGAAAAATAAACCTTACAATTATTTTATATCAGCTAGATGCCAATATAGTTTAAGTACTAGAAAAGTTAAGTGAAATACTAAAATAACTCAAATTAAACAAACTTATACCTTATATATACACAACACATTCAAAATATTAATAAAAACTATAACTGTATATAAATAATACTATAATAACACTGTCCTAGACACATTATCTTTCAATTACATTTTAGAAAATGGATTACATACCATTTAAAGACATAAATGCATTCAAGTATATTGCAAAAAAAAATATTTGGTTTATCTCATTGCCTATAAACCCAAATGTGGCATCAAGTTGAATCTGCTAATGCATATCTGCGTCCTTGTCACAGTTTAGATTGAATAAATCCTTCTTGAAGCTGCTCAGACACCACAGCTGTCCTATGTCCGTCCAGAGAGCCACAAACAGAGCCATTAGGCCTGTCCTGCATGATCAGATCAAAACCAGGCTTCATGTCAGACGGGCTCTGCGAGATCGGACGGTGAGTGTGAAGGGCAGCAGATGAGAGTCGCCGCCCGGAGGCTTGCCTATCGTCTTCTCGTGTGTACGGATCTGAACGGCTGCTAATGCACTGCAGGAGACTCAAGCTGAAGCAGTCGTATGAAAGCACTCACGTTAATGCCCTTTTGTCTGCCTGTGCCTCGGTCACCTTGATGCCTCGCAGGTCTTTTGTAATAAAATAATTTTACTGAAGACTGCAGATGGATTTTCGAATGAATGTAGGAACTGATTTAAGCAAATTTGTGGATTCTGATTCAACACAAGACAATGAAAATATTCATATGCTCACTAAAAAACATATGCCACAAATACATTATTAAAATTAATATTATTAAAGCCAATAAAACCGATAATATATATATATATATATATATATATATATATATATATATATATATATATATATATATATATATATATATATATATATATATATATATATATATATATATATATATATATATATATATATATATATATATATATATATATACATTGTCATTGGCCATTAAAAAGCCAATTTTTTGTTAATTAAAATAATGATTTATCCCATGTTTTCCACAATGCACATTGTTTGGATTTGACTGCAGAATGTTCAGAAGGTTCATATTTTTCAACACTAATAAAATAGTTAAATACTCTGTCCTGTTGACAAGTTTGTCATAAATGTTAGCCATTACCCACGATGCACTGCTCACCTGTCTCTGCAGACGCAGGTTTTCTTCCTGCTCGGCTCTTGTTCTCTCCTGAGCCTCCTTCTCCTCCTGCAGACGCTGCTGCTCTGCCATGAAGCGCGCCTCCTCATCCCTGCGCCTCCTCTCCTCCTCCTCACGTTTGGCGTGCTCCTCGCGCAGCGCTCTGAACGAAGATGAGCCAGGGTTAGCGTCTAGAGAGTTACGACTAGATACTCTTGTAGTCAACACCTCAGAAACAGGGTTATTATAGGTAGCAAAAACCATAAAAATATTTCCATTACTTAAATAATTCAAAAATCATTAAATATGATAAATTATTTTGTGTTGCCAGGCAACAGTTCTCATTTTAAATTATTTTAACATAATGTACTAAAATAACTCAAAATAAAAATAATAATTAATTAATAAAATAAAAACATATTTAAAAAAGCTAATAAAATGCCCAAAAAACACAACAAAATTACTAAAACTTTAAACAGAAAATTAAAAATATGAATAAAAACTATAATAATATTTCAATAATATAAATAACACTGTTAAGAAGGAACACCTATGGATTGTTTACGGGTCGTCTGAATATTTATAAATGAATCAAATATATAAATAACTGAAATTAATAAAATCTTTTACAAAATCATGTAAATCACATTCTGATAATTGATTAAATCTAAATGTATATTCAATACACAATTTCTTCAGTTATGATCAGCTCTAAAATATTTCAGAATTAGCTCTTTGTGAATGCAATCTCTATAAAATGATTTTAAAAACCCATATCCAACCATAAAAAAATACTGAAAAAGACCTGGAAAATGTACAATTACTATTATTTAAATACTATTATAGTTTGTATTAATATTTTGAATTTACTTTTATATACGTTTAATATTTTTAGTAATTGTGTTATGTGCTTTTGTCATTTTTATTAGTTTTTTATAATACTATTTAGCTATTTGTGTCAGATTTATTTAATTTTATTTATTTCCAGTTAGTAATTTTAGTGATTCAGGTTAAATTTATTTCAGCTATATGCCAAGAGAAAACATTTCTAATGTTCTTTTAGTGTAATTTTGTATTCTAATATTTACGTTTTTTGTTTCAGCTTTATCTAGTATTTGCATTTTATTTTGTTTCAGCTTTACTTTAATGAAATTTTTTTTAGCTAATAATAATAATTCTGCTGTGATTGCTGTAAATGTCAATCAAGCGGTCTAAGTGGGCGGTTCTTTGCAAACTTTATGTTTAATATGCAAGACTGACACTCTCCACTCGGACTATAATCCACTAACCTGCTCTTCTGCTCCTGTTCTCGCTTCTCTTGCTCCTCCTTCTCTCTCTGCTCACGTGCCTGACGTCTCTTTTCCGCCAAAACCCTGGCCGCCTCCTCTGGATCATTGGTCCCAGCTGTGGGCTTGGCGGCCGGAGGGCCGGGCTCAGGAGAGAGCGATCGAGAAGAAGTGGAGGCCACATTGGCCAACTCAGGTGTCTGAGGAGCTGCTGTGATTGGTGCAGAGGTAGTGATGGGCGTGGCCGGAGCTGACGAGACAGTGATGTCAGGAACACTAGGAGCAGCTAAACAGAAACAAACAGTCCATCAAGAAGAGTAAGATCCTTACAAGCACTTGCGTTTCGTTCATACATATTAAAGCTATAAAAGTCACCCTGAGCTCCTTGAAAACCATTGAGCCGTCATGCAGATTTATCTGAGAGCAAAAGCCTCTCTGCTTGGGTCGTCATGATGATCACACTCACTCTTTGTGTCCTTGGGAGGGTCAGCCTGACGGGGCTCCTTGGTTTCCACGGCGACAGCGGCGACGGCGGGAGGCTGTATGCGGGCGGGAGTCTGAGCCCGTTTAGGCCGGGTTTTGGTGCCAGGAGGAGTCCGGCCTGAAGATGAGGGTGGTTTAGGGGACACT
Organism: Gobio gobio; assembly: GCF_949357685.1. NCBI lineage: Eukaryota > Metazoa > Chordata > Actinopteri > Cypriniformes > Gobionidae > Gobio > Gobio gobio. The sequence goes on along the minus strand of NC_137104.1, from coordinate 48,219,116 downwards.
GCTGGATTGGGGGAGAGGGGGCGACTCCTGGGCGTCGCAGGTGATGAAGCTCTGTTTTTAGCTTTGAGATTTGGGCTAAAAAAGAGAGAAGACAATTAAGAAAACATCCCAACATAGACTTAAACAAATCTGGTTTCGTAATTACAATAATTTTGATTACATTCTTTTGATATTTTAAAATTTTAGCAATTTTTTAATGTGCTTTTGTCATTTTTGTTGGCGTTTGATATTAGTATTTAGAAGTCCTAGATTTAGCTGTGTATTTCCAGTTAGTATTTTTGTGCATCCACTGCTAAGGCAACATTTCTAGCTTTATAACCAAAAATGAGAATAGAATTAAGAACCTTCCGATATAGATCAAAACCAAATCCAGTTAGTAATGTTAGAGCTTCAAAAATGATAATATAATATACACACACACAAATTACGCCGAGACCTTGGTGTCTGGTTTGGACTCATAATGGACATGGACAGTCATAATAAGAGTACAACTTTAATCCTTTAATGGCTAATTTATCACTTTTTCCACAAAGCTACTGAACACAAAGGCCTGTATAAAAACGAACAGCCAGCCAGACGCCCTGCTGGGCTGCATCAGAGCCTCTCTTTGGCTCGTGAGCGCACAGTATTTAACCTGCAGCAGCTTAGAGCCCAGCGAGCATGTGCTGTGTGTGTGTGTGTGTGTGTGTGTGTGTGTGTGTGTGCGTGAGAGAGAGAAGAGATAGAGAGAGAGAGTCACCTGGCTTCTGTTTTTGTTTTTGTTCTGGTTATGGATTGGGATTGTCTCTTCTTTTCCACTTTTTCTTTCGACAGAGCGCTCTTCTCCTTTTCATTCTCTCGTTCCTTGTCTTTCTTTTCTTTCTTCTTCTTCTCAAACTATAGGAAAACAGTGACGGGTCATTTTAAAGAATTTTAAACAGATTTATTTCTTGAGACATTTTAGAAGTTCTAAAACTGAGTTTAAAAGAGAAATGAATAATTTTGAAACATTATAAATCTAAAAATAGATAAAGATTCCATTTCAAATAAATGCTGTTAACTGAACTTTCTATTCGTCAAAGAATCCTGAAAATAATGTATCACAGTTTCTACAATAAAGCAGCACAACTGTTTTCAACATTAATAATAATCATAAATGTTTTTTGAGCAGCAAATCATCATATTATAATGATTTCTGAAGGATCATGTGACACTGAAGAATGGAGTAATGATGCTGAAAATTCAGCTTTGATCACAGGAATAAATGACATACAATACATTAAAATAGAACAGGTATTTCCCAATATTACAGTTTTTACTGTAGTTTTGATCAAACAAATGCAGCTTTGGTGAGTGTTACTGTGTTTTTACCGGCGTGGAGTTGCGTCTGTGCTGGCGCTGTGTGATGTCCGGAGTGCTGGCCGAGACCCTCCAGCGGTCAGCGCTGTGCTGGTGAGGATGATGATGGGAGCAGGGCGTCAGAGGAGACACGGACGCTGAGCGGGAACACTGATCTGAGGTCAGAAAGAGAGATGTTTAGAGACAGTCACTTATTTATGCTCAAAACATTAAAGCTACACTATGTAACTTTTCCGTCCACTAGAGGTCGCCTGTTCAAAACAAAGGCGTAGTTTGATGACGTCCCATTTGAGCGCAGAATCTTGGGACATGTGGTCTTCATCTCACAGCTGGTGGAAAAGAGTCAGGATAGGACTTGGGCAGAAATCATGTTCATGGATGCGATTACTAACATTACTGTAGTGAAGCAGAGCAGGACCGAGTGTTGTGGAGCTGAGCAAGGCCGCAGGAGCGATTGAAGAGCGGGACTGTTATTATGGCATAGTCGCCGGCGGGACTTTTATTATGACATGGTTGCCGGCGCCACTTCCTCTTTTCCAGTCATGGGTATGAGGTAACGCAACTCTGTTTATCGTATTAGATATATCTGAGTGTGTTGAAAAGGAAGTTTTGACGTTCGCTCGGCGGCTGCTATGACACTTGTTCACACTGCAGTGAGAGTAAAGTGTTTCACTGAATAAAACCGGAGACCGAGGGTGAAGCAGATATGACGCAATCGACAGGCGACTCCCTCACACGCATAGCTCACACGTCCCGGCTCCTTGGTTAAAATAGCAATTTCTGACGATTTACAAATAGTTGGAAACATTTGGGATATTGTAAGTACTCAACTGAACAAAATATATAACACTGGCCTAGTGGTTTTTGGATATTTTACTGCAAAAATCCTACATAGTTCACCTTTAAATACGGAGTTGAGATACGGTAATACACTACTGTTCAAAAGTTGGTAAGATTGCTACATTTATTTTATAAAAGTCTCTTCTGCTCACCATCAAAAATACATGTAAAAATACTTATGTTGTGAAATAGCATTAACTTTTAAAACAACTGTTTTCTATTTGAATATATTTAAAAAAACAGCAAGAAAAAGTCTTCAGTGTCATGTGATCCTTCCGAAATCATTCTAATATGCAGATTTGCGGCTCAAGAAACATTACTTATTATTATCAATGTTGAAAACAGTTGTGCCGCTTAATATTTTTGTGGAAACTGTGAAACTGTTTTTTTTTTTCAGGATTCTTTGATGAATAGAAAGTTCAAAAGAACAGCATTTATTTTAAATTGAAATCTTTTGTAACATTATAAACAAAAAATCTTCCTGAACCTTTGAACAGCAGTGTACATTCAGATAATCTGTTATCTGTTTAGAACTGTCTTGGCGTACTACAATATTTTCAATGTGCAGTTTGAATATATTGAACATTATGAACATTTCTATAAGCATAAAATTCCCAGATGCTGAAATATGCTGTATATAAACAAAGCACAGGGTATTATATCCCACAATGCAATGCACTTAACTTGACTTTGCATTTCCAATCTAAAAAAAATTAACTATTAGTAAATAAATAAACTAAAGTCGAGACATTCTTACACAAAATTGGATAGAAAAATAAAAATAACCCCATTTATTTCCGAAGTGATAACTGGGGGGTATTCCAGAAAGCAGGTTATGAGACATACCGGGGTTATAAGCGGACAACCAGAGCAGCTCATGTTCCAGGGTTACTTTGCTTACGAGGTATTCAGATGTGTGTTATATAATTAATATAGTTATTAATATAACCTAATTTGTTTCAGTTATATAATATACAATATTATATATTAATTCTAAAGAATTATAATAAAAAAAAGATAACAAGGTAATGTTTACATGTTAATTCGTTTCAAATATATTTGTTATTTATTGTCATCTCACACATGGATCTGCATTCAATTAATTAGCATCAAATAAATTATATAATACTTGTGCTCAGTGACTACAAATTACTTATTAAGCAAAGACATAGATAAGATTTTAGTGGTTACGCAATAATTTTTTTCAAACGTATCTAACTCTGGGGGATACGGTGAATAAGCTAAAGTCCTTTAAAGTTCCTTTAACCGGGAACATACTCTGAGTTGTCTGAACTTACTCCCGGACGCGTTTTTGGAACCAGCATACCTCGAGTAAGCAAGATTTGGGTTAATCAACCGAGAGTTCAAGGTATATGTGGCGGTAAGTTAACCTTGCTTTCTGGAAAACCCCCCAGGACATCACTTGTTCAATTAAACATGCAGGTAATGAGAAACTTCTGTTCAAAATGTATACCCAAAGTAAAAGTGCATATTGTTTTATGAAAAACTAAACAAAAGTGCAATGTGATAAACTTTGCAGTACGCAGTAAGCCAAACATTCAAGAGAAAATCAGCCTACAAACAAGTAATTGAGATCATTTGAGATCTTAAAGATAAAAAATAAAACAGTCAATTTAGAAATGAAAACTGCTTTACATTGGACTGAGGTTAATACTATTTACAGTGGAAGCAGGGAGTTTGATTTCAACAATGCATGGTTTAATTGCTTGTTTGCACTCACTGATGCTTGTTTATGATGTGTGTTTAACTCATTACATGGGTGTGCATGTAGTATGCGGTGAGTATAACCATAACCTTAAGCCCCTGACATAATAAGTGTGTGTGTGGCGTTGAACTCACGGGGGTCGCTGCTGTTCTGGAGGGTGGCGACGCTCCGGCTGCGAGCCAGAAAGGAAAGGGTGGGCGTCATCAACCTCTCCACGATGCGGCTCTCCCACGGGCTCAGACGCAAGCTGCGGGCTGACACAAGATGGAGCTGTTAGCATCGGCACATGTGGACAAGTACCCCAGGTCACTCGACAAAGGGCCGAAGCAAGCGTTCAGCCAATCAGCTGGCTGTAACATCCAGTAACAAGGAGCCTGACCAGTCGGAGAGGCTGTTACTGGAAGTGGAATTCTCAAGCCCTTCGTTGAGTGAACACTGACAGTGATGTCTTGATCTGGACTCCGGCAAGACACAGAATCTACACTACTGTGAATATTGTGTTTGCTGTACTTCTTTACACACATATTCACACACTTTATTTGCTCATCGGCTCATTGTAACTTCAAGGGAGTTGAAGTTTCAACTTAATTAGTGAATTTATCCAGCAATCTTACTCATGCTGGTTAAATCAAGGACACAGTAACTAAAGTTTATGTTAGACTTTGATGCTTTATTGCTCTCTTTCATAACTCAGGAGACCAAATTTTGGTTTCATTTAAGATATTCCTCTTGAAATGTCTAGTAAGAACTAAAAATTGACAAATGAGTCAATCGTTGACATGTATTAAAAGTAAAGAATGATAATTTATCGGGTAAACATACCTATTAAGCTCAAGTACCCATTAAGCACACTACAATCTTTGAGCTCAGATTATGAAAATGATAATGTCTTGATGTCTTAACCAACTGATGTGTTTTTTTTACTATATACCTATAAATTCAAGCTAATCAGACCATTGTACACTGAGATTTTAGGTATCTGTGTGTTCACATTGTCTAGCGGCCATTTTGAAAGCTGTCTGAAAACATTCACCAAAAGAGTAGCCCCTTAAATGTGCATTTTTTAGATGTTTAAGCCTTTATTAATGTTTAGACTTTTGCATATTATAACCTGGAACGGGGATGTGGGAAATAATTACAATTAGATCCAAAAAGCAACATAGCGCAGGTACAGAACATTGTTATCTTACTAGCTGTATAAGATTGTGTGCTACACTAATATTTTACTTCACAGGCATTACTGTCTTGTACTTTTAAATTCATTATATTATACATTTATAATACGTTTATTGATGTTCTGTGGCTTTACACTACTGTAATTTTTAAAGACTTAATATTATTGTATGGTGAGTTTAAAGGGTGCACTACTATGAAAATCACATCTTCAGTGTGAAATCAATAAGAAAAAGTATAATTTCATATGTATGAACTAGATCATTTATTTAACAAAATTGTCCTTTTAAATTTAATTGAATAATATTTATTAATTAAAAAAAGGTTTGCTGTTCCAGTAAAGCTCAGTGTGCTCCCTTTAAGCTCATCTGCATTAAACGTCTATGGAAATACTTCATGAACAGACTTTAAATATCTCATGGTTGTAAATTCATGTTAATCTTTGTAAAATTATTCTTAATTGTTTTTACTGTTATTCTGTAAAAATAAACAAGAATTTTCCCCAAAAAACATGTTGTGAGCTTAATGGCAACAGGGGTGTAAAGAGTACAAACATGTACCCATTAAGCACAACCAGACTTTTTGCATTTAATGATGTAAATCTTAATTGAAATGCTTTTGTCATTTAAAATAACATTAAATATTATTGTGTGAGAGAAAATGTCTCAATGTAGATTTTGGTGAGCTTAGTACGTTTACCCCTATATATTACCACTGAAAAGTTGATGTTCAGTAAGATTTTTTTTAAATAAATTATTAATTGTATTCAGCAAGTATGCATACATTTGATCAAAAGTTACAAAAAATGATTTATAATGTTAAAAAGTTAAATAAATTCAAATACTTTCTATGCTTCAAAGAATCCTCGAAAATGTAATGTAAAAATATTAATAATTTTCAACATTGATAATAATAAGAAATGTTTCTTGAGCAAATCATCATATTAGAATGATTTCTGAAGGATCATGTGACACTGAAGACTGGAGTGATGATGCTGTAAATTCAGCTTTGATCACAGGAATAATTTACATTTTATAATATATTACAATAGAAAACAGCTATTTTAACTTGTTATAATATTTCACAATATTACTGTATTTTTGATCAAATAAATGCAGCCTCAGTGACAAAACATTAAAAATCTTACTGACTCAGAACATAGCTCAGATCATTTAGTTTTACGAAAATATGATTACACAAGTTTGAGTTCATAGCGAAATTTTGCTAGCAGCTTTCTCTGCAAGTCTTAGCACAGTTTAAGACATCATCAGATGTTTTCTCAAGCTTTTTTTCTCAGGAGAAACACCCGGGTCACATTTTGCTCTCCTTTTAATCTCAATGTTTTCTAGGAGAAACATTTGCAATATTTAAAAGATTTATTTTATGAATTTTCTGCATGGTTTAACTGCATGTCTAGACGAACAGCACTCTAATAGAGTTGTCATGGGTTCAAAGTGGGGTTAAAACTGGTTTTGCTCTGGGAATTATGGGATGCTGCTGTGTTAATATTCTGAGAGCACATTAAAATGAGGGTTGGGCTGTCACAGAGATGACTGAATGACAGTTCTCCTCAGACATGAGAAAAACAAGTGATGAAGAAATGAATCTGTGGTCTCAATAACACTCATTTTCTCCCATGCTCCTTTGCTACAAACACACACACACTTGGGCACAAACAGGCAGAAACACACTCCGAATGTCGTATTCGCAATCACCTATTAAAACAATACTGTGTATCAAAACAGACCCCTGTTATCGATGTAGCAACGAGGTTGTGTTCCGATCTGACACTTTAGCAACACGAGAGAATTTACAACACTTCGTGACGGATGGTCACTGGGCGTTGCTAGGCAACAGCTGCCTTTTTTTCTCCCCCACTGCGGCAAACCGTGCTGTTGCCTGAACTACTGAAGGTCTGATCACGATCTAGGATATAATCTCCTGCTTCTAAACAATATTCATTCTATATCTTATAAAAACAATATTTAGCTGTATTTCCAGGAAGCTTGTTGCAAAAAAACAAAAAAAAACTCAATGGCCAGAAAGTCTCTCAGGACTGCAGCTAAAATCTTTAACCTAAATATTATATCTCAGCAAAAAGTGCACTTCGAGTGGTCATCTCTAATGACAGGGAAAAAAGAGCAGACCATGAGTTGCCATGCGGTGCACAATGCTGTTATTATGTTGATTTATACACATCTGCATAGCCACAGTTTTGCTGACTTATCATTGGCACGTTCTGCTGCATGTGGATGTCAGCATTCTAGAAAACCCATTATTTCCTTGGAGAGACATAAAACTTAAAATGAGGCTATGTTCAGAATAACTACCATACTACTACTCTCTCTGCATTTATACTGCTCATAGTATGCTATTATCCATTTGCAAAGAATATCAAGATGGCATGCTACTTTTGCTGTGTATATAATGCAATGTGCTTGAACTGACCTTCCCGACCTTTGCAGAATTGATGAGAGTTCTTGTCTTTAACAACAAGAGTCCAACAAGAGTGGACTAAAAATGTGGAGAATAACTTGCATACACTGATAAAATTTGAGTTTAGCATTGCATAATGCTCTACTGTTTCACATGATATTTAAAAAATATAGTGTGCAGTATACAGTAGGGATGGGAAATGAGAATCAGTTCTTAATCAGAATCAATATCATTTTTTAAAAATATAGTAGAATACTAAAACTCAATGATGATTAACATTAGATTGCACTAATAGTACACTTGATTAGTGCTTGTTCTATACTAAACATATGTCTTTGGTATATATACCATTCAAAAGTTTGGGATTTTTATTTTTTAAAAAGAAATGAATCGTTTTATTAAGCAATGATGCATTAAATTAATAAAAAGTGTCAGTAAAGACATGTATAATGTTTTTTTTTTAATGTTTTTTTTTATAAATGCTGTTCTTTTGAACTTTCTATTCATCAAAGAATCCTAAAAAAAATATGTATCACGGTTTCCACCAAAATATTAAGCTGCACAGTATTAATGGCTGCTTAAAATTCAGCTTTGCCATTACAGGATTAAATTACTTTAATATATATATATTAAAATAGAAAACACATATTAATAGAAAGTAATTGATAAAAACATTTTTTACTGTATTTTTGATAACATACTGTAAATGCAGCCTTGGAGAGCATATGACTATGGACAATACACATATATCGTGGCCACAAATGAAGAATTCCTTCCACAAATTATTAACTTGTTCCCTTGTTTTAGTAAACCGTGGCCATGTTGAACTAATTCCTTCCCTTGTTTTGATTGAACTAAAATAAGGGAACGAAATATTACAGTGTGGACACGTTTTAGCAATGAATTACTATATCGTACGTACACACAATTGCCTTAAAACAGGGGAACAAATTAGTAAAACATTCTGATGTATTAGTGAGTCGTGGAAAAAAGTAGTTAATTTAAGGCCACAATATAAATTTCTTTCCTGCATATCATGTTTGTGGCTCCATACTAGGGATGCAGAATATATCGGCCACCATATAGGTATAAGCCGATATATGTTCACTTTTAATGTTATCGTTATCGGCCGATATATTAAATCCGATAAATAATGGATTATTTCCTTCAGCTGAGACACTTCAGATGTGCACTGTTCACCATAATGGTTTTGAATTGCTTGAAATATAATTGGAATCACTTCAAAAAGGAAAATACAGTTAAGAGCAACATGTGCAGCGCAATCTGTCACAAAGGCTACATAAAATTATAATGAGCACACTATAATCGTGTGCTTGGGACATGGCTTTTAATGGCGAGACTTTTGTTGCTCTCAAAAATTATATACAAATTTGGATTAAGATTTATTGGCCAATATATCGGTTATCGGCATGCATTCAAATATAAATAATTATTGGTTATTGGTCTTTTTTTTTATATCGGTGCATCCCTAGTCCAAACATAAGAGACTTCTTTCAAAAACATAAATAAATCTTACAGACCCCAAACTTTTGAACAGCAATGCAGTTAGGACCAATTATTGCACAAAAAAATTATAAAAATAAAAATATTTTGATTAATACCATCCAAAATAAAAGTTTGTGTTTACATAATATATGTGTGTGTACAGTGTATAATTATTATGTATATATAAATACACACACATGCATGTATATATTTAAGAAAATATGTTATATTTTTCTTTAAAAAAAAGAAGATATATATATAAGATAAATTATATATACAGTATATATATGCAAATATTTCTTAAATATATATACATGCATGTGTGTGTATTTATAAATACATAATAATTATACACAGTACACACACATTTATTATGCAAACACAAACTTTTATTTTGGATGCGATTAATCACGATTCATTTTTCCCCAGCACTAAAAAATAGGCAAAAGAACCATTAAGGAACCAGAAGTGTTAAGTGGATTTGGAATGAGCAATACAGTATGTTACATTCCCACCCTTAGTATACAGTGTATAATGTTATACTGTAAGCAGTATGCAAGTAGCCAGATACATTTCACATCTACTTAACTATTGCACAACATCACTTATTTATATGAGTCGATCAATCCATTGAAAATATTAAAATCAGATTAGTCAATTAAAGTGGCACATATTATATTATGTATCCTAACTTAGTTACCAGATCATTGTTTTATGATCAATAATAAATAAGCAGCCGTTCAAATCACACACTCAGGTTAAAAAACCCACAACCAGCACCACGACCCACACCAAAGACCAAAAGTGATGACTGGAACACACAAATAAGAAAGAAATGAAATAATAAAAAGAATAAAAAGATATTTCCACCACTTACTGGACCACAGATAAATAACCATCACAGACTATGATGCAACAATGTGAGCACTGACCAAAAAGTGCACGGAAGAAGAGATTACCCACGATGCAACACAAGAACGAGGGGTTGTGGGGTGGGGAATGTGAATAAGAAAGGTGTGAGAATGACCATCGATCACCAGGCACAGGCACAGGCAAGCAGGCCACCAGAAATGAGCAAATCAAAAGTAGTTCATGAGAAAACACAACTGAAGAACCAAAAAAAACCAGACGGAGGGTTTGGAGGGAGGGATTTTTGGAGGTGAAACGCGGGAGCCGCTCCGTTCTTACTTCTGCAGGGCGAGTTCCAGAGCGTGGCCGAGGACTTGGACAGCCTGTTGTTAATCACAGGCTCCGTCTGCCGCGGCAGGTTGACCGTGGAGGCCGAGCATCTGCCTGCAGAACGCAACACAGAGAGCAGAGCGTTCATACTGACCCCGTGAGTGACAGCGGGACGGGGCGCAAAACTGGAGCTCTTGGAGGGTCATGCAGAGTTTCAGAGGGAGAGTTGGAGGAGGCGGGTCACTCTTGCATCAACTTGTGATCATGGAAGATGATCGTACATTTAAGATGTACATTAAGTTCCATACAATGCTAACAACCATTTATATGATCACTAACTTTTAAGCACATGAACGCTGACCAAACTTGTTAAATATTTAGATAAACTAAAAGTTTGGGTCGGTAAGATTTTTCCATTGTTTGTTTAAGAAGTCTGTTATGCTCACCAAGGCGGCGTAAATACAGTGAAAACAGTACAATTGTGAAATATTATTACAATTTAACATAACTGTTTTCTATTTGAATTTATTGTAAAACGTAATTTATTCCTGTGATGCAAAGCTGAAATTTCAGCATCATTGCTCCAGTCTTCAGTGTCACATGATCCTTCAGAAATCATTCTAATATGATGATTTGATGCTCAAAACATTTATTCGAAATAGAGTCTTTCATAACATTATACATCTATTTACAGTCACTTTTGATTATGGATGCACAATATATCAGCCATTATATCGATATCGGCCAATATATGTTGATTTTTAATGTTATCGTTATTGGTCTGATAAGAAAATTTGGCCGATATACAGTATTAAAGTCCATAAATAATGGGTTATTTCCTTCAGCTGAGGCATTTTGAATTGTTTGAAATATGATTGGAATAACTTCAAAAAGGAAAAAAACGGTTAAGTGCAACATGTACAGCGCAAGTCTGTCACATAGGCTACATAAAATTATAATGACAACATCATGGCTTTTAATGTGGAGATTTAGATTTATTGACCAATATATCAGTTATAGACTTTCAAATATAAATAATTATAGGTTATCATATCAGCCAAAATGTTCATATCATGTGCATCCCTACTTTTGATCAATTTAATGCATCCTTGCTAAATAAAAGTCTTTAAAAATCTTACTGACCCCAAACTCTTTGACAGTAGTATATACTAGACCCTCTAGGTAAATCAGCACTATCCTACTGATAAGACCAGGATTATCACCCATCATTGTCCACATCAGGCATCTTAACCAGCTTAACCATAAAAAACATGTTGGTCATCCATCATTACCAACTCCAACCAGCATACTTGAAATGTATAGGTCTGATCTGGTCTTTTCAACAGGGTAGAACTGTACAAAGTGATCCAACATGACATCACTTCCTGTAACACACTGGTCACTGAACATTTAATTACAGGAAAAAGAATAGACTTCTTATCATTTGTGTTATAATCACACAATGTCATACATACAGTAGACACATCAACGCCCATCACTGTGATGTTAAAATCCCACTCTAGCATCTCTTTTAACCTCTTTGGTCTAATAATATGGAGAAAAATCACACCTTAGCAAGAGAAAGAGATGATATCGCAGTCATTTGCCTTCATACATCCATCCCAGCTACCTCAACACCAGAAAAATGGTTTTAACGAATAAAAAGAAACAAACAAAAACCATAGCAAAACATAAAAAGAAACCGTAGAAATGGTTGATGCCAATGATAAGCAAGTTTGTGTTGGCGAAAACATCATAAGATGATTTTCCTCCCTCACGTTTTGATGTCTAGATGAACTTAAAATGGGTAAACAAAATCATAACCAGACGGTGACACCTATTAACCATCTACAGCAGTAAAATCTCAGCTCACTGAAGACAAACTGACTGCTTTAACTCATATGGACAGAGAACAAACACTGATGTCAAAAACAGTATTGTGTCAACATAAGAAGTTTCCAAGTTCATATCAGGTTCTCAGATATGGTTTTAGATGGATATAATGAGACTAGTTTGTACTCTAAAGTTGTATGAGCCTGTAAAGTTTGACTATCAACACTTACTCTCTCTGCGGGAAGTCTGGTTCAAGCCGCCGGCCCATGACCACCTCTGCTGACGGATCTCAGCCCACGTTTTTTTGGTTGACCTCTTTATGGCAGATTCATATCTCTCCTGCAGAGAAAAAGACGATCACAAGGATGAGGCTCTATTTTGGTTACTTTTTCATCTTAATAAGAAGCTAAATTACTTATATAACTGGTACAAGAATGAATTTGGTAGTTCATCAAATTTGAACTATTGACATATTACATTTTGACTTTCTGGGCTCTATCATGGCGCAGGTCCGATTTCACTTTTGCTAAAAAATGGTCTGAGTCATGGGTGTGTTTTAGGAGTAACGTGCAATAAACCAATCAGAGTCTCATCTCCCATTCCCTTTAAAAGCCAGTTGCGCTCATGCCATGGCGGATTCGCTATTTACATAGTGGAATTTGCGAGTGGAAAGACTGAACGCTTCTCCAGAGAGGAATCCTTTCATTTTTATATTTAAAAATGTTTGTGTGCTGCTGCGCATCCCTGTGTGTGTAATAAGCAGAGTGTGTGAGCGTTGTGACTTTAGACCAGGTTTTTGTTGGTCAATGGCGCAGTCGTTTTCAGTTGCCTCAAAATAGCAACGCGCCAACAATGCGCATGAAACACACCTGGTTTTCAGACCAGCACACCCATGGGCGAACAGATGGGCGCGAGTGCATTTGCTATTTAAACAACGTGGCGCTGGATATGAAAATTATAACTGTGCCGGGCTGAAACTAGCAAAAAACACTTGCGTCGCATTGCCCTGGGTGTATGATAGGGTGTATGATTTTGAACAGTATACATTACCATTCAAGTTTGGGGTTGGTAAGATTTTTTTTATGTTTTTGAAAAAAGTCTCTTACACTCACTGAGGCTGAGTCATCAAAACTACAATAATATTGTGAAATATTATTCCAATTTAAAATAACTGTTTTATATTTGAATATATTGTAAAATGTAATTTATTCCTGTGATCAAAGCTGAATTTCAGCATATTTACTCCAGTCTTCAGTGTCACATGATCCTTTAAAAATCATCAATTTGTTGCTCAAGAGACATTTCTTAATATCAATGTTGAAAACAGCTTCATATATTTTTTCAGGATTGTTTGATGAATAGAAAGTTCAAAAGAACAGCATTTTATACAAATCTTTACTCTCACTTTTCATCAATTTAATGCATCCTTGTTGAATATAAGTATTAATTTCATTAAAAAAAATCTTATTGACCCCAAGCTTTTGAGTCTTTTGAATTTGAGACCTAAAAAGCTTCTCTTGCATTGCATCTTTACAATACTGTATATGCCACTTGCTCAATAAATACAGCATCTCCACACCTTATTCTTCTCCAGTTTCTGTCTCTGTTTCTCCTCCAGCAGAGCTCTTCGCTTCTCTGTCTTCAGTCGTTGTTCCTCCAGCTTCCTCCTGCGCTCTTCTAACTGGCTCTCGCGCAAACGCCGTGCCTTCTCCTCCTTCTCCAGCCATTGAGCTTTCTTCGCCGCTGAGAAAGAGAAGAAAGAGTTTTTGGGTGTTGCTGCCTACTGCTTCTTATGTCAATTTCTATCAGAGTTAACAATTACATGTCATTTAAGAATCATTTTGCCTCATATGTTACTCCTGAAATTCCTCATGAGAAATAAAAATAGACACAAACGAGATAATCATTCTTTAGATTGCAAACTTTTCCACTTAACACAGTCTAAGGCCACATCCACACGAAGCCAGAGCTTTCCCTATACAATATTTTTTTCCCCTCGTCTCAAGAAATATCTGCGTACACATGAAACCACTGAAACCGACTCAAAATGATGTAGCATACATGCCAGACCAGTATGTGGCGCTGTAATTCTGCCACAGAAATACACTAAAAATGGAGAAGAAGAGTTGTGGCTAGAAGGGGAACAGCAACGGTCAGTGAGGCAAAATCTCACGACAAAATAACAATAAATACATGTGCTACTTACCAGATTGTTTTATTAACGCCTACACCTACCCCAACCCTAAACCTACCCTTACAATAATGCAAATACAGTAATTAAATGACGCAATATTGATGTGCGCATACCCAGTGGCCATAGTTGTATCCCTTCTAGTCTTTACCGTGCGGGACGCGGTGTGATGATATCACCGATTCACAAAAATATACGGATTGGCTGTACACACCAAAACGCAAGGGTCAAAATTTGTACGTATACAGCTAAATGCGTCTCCGTGTGGACGGGACCTAAGACATTGAGATAATAAATGAACACGTTATTTATACATTGCTCATGGAACTTTTTTCCAGAAACGTTTTTTAAATGTTGCTACTTGTTCAGAGAACATTCAAATGTAATATTCCCATAATATTTGTGAAATAATAAAATGTTCCCTTAGTGTTTGTGTAACCAAGATTTTTTTTTTTTACTTAATGGGAACATTAACAAACATTCTTAGAACATACTTTTGTTATGTCTCAATTTATCAAAAATCTCATTAGTGTCTGGAGAAATAAATTCGATATTATAAATATCTCATATGTGTATTTCTTATCTAAAGTTGTTTGGAAATCAGAACTGATTGTTTCACATTAATTTAACATTAATAATCACTAACAATTGTGCAATCACACTCATAGCTGTTGATTTACTCTCCACTGAGAACTTTTTATATTCCTAATCAGTGCTTAAGGAAAAACTAAACTGCTAATAAAACAGCCTTTTTCTCTGTGTGTTCATCAGTTTGACTTCAAAAACAATTAAAAACCAATCAAAGCTCTTTATTTAAAACCTCAAGCACGCTGAGCGGCAGCTGGATGCATTCTGCTCACAGGCCCGATTTAAGGAACACACGAGACATCACACTGTGGAATTTCCTGTTTTTCCGTCCCTCAACCATAACTAAGTCTACACACACACACAGCAGTCCAGATGGGATTTGAGTTGAGGAAGACCAACACAAGGGAACTGCTTCCATTCACAACATTGCTTTAGATCCATGTGGGGCGACCCGCTGTATTTACTTTACCCTGTTTCATTTCAAAAAGCACATCCACTTTATACCACAGGAAATGCAGTGACTCATACAAAAGCTATATGTGAATGAGAAGCACCGAAGAAAACAATTTGACTGAACACAAGCATGGCAAATATCTGAACACAGAGAAAATGTGTCTGTATTTGGTTGATCAACAGCTTTTTAGACAAGTAAAGAAAAGGGAGAAGTACCATGGTAAGGTGACAGTAAGCTGTTTGGACAGGGTACTATGGTAATCCCAAGGTATGCTTTTAAATAAGCATATCAAGTCATATAGGTAATATATATTTTTATATTTTAAGCCAGGCGTGTTTTTGCTGTCGTACAAGCTTGTGGACGATTTTTTTCTCACGGGAGAAATCGCATGGACATTGCGGATGCTCGTATGGTCGCAGCTCGCAGCGTGTGAGAGTTATTACGAGACGAGTCGAGCACTTTTACGAGCACCTCCCGACGTCACGATCATTGTTAAACATGCTTACTATAAAAGATTCAGGGAGTCGGCCCAATTGTCACCAGCGTATGGCTGTCCTCTATTGCCAAATCATGCACAACCACGTCACATGGCTAGATCGATGAGTATTATTAGGCTATAGCTCAGTGGCTGCAACCATACAGCGTGCATACACTCAGACACACACGCACTCTCTCTCTCTCTCTCTCTCTCTCTCTCTCTCTCTCTCTCTCTCTCTCTCTCTCTCTCTCTCTGGTTGTATCTGTTGAAAGTAATGGCTGCTGTTTGTGTGCTATTTGCTATCTGAAGCTATAGCAGCAACATTAAAAACTCCCGTCTCTGTGTTTAGCGCACAGTGTACTCCCGCCTTTATAGTATTTTCAGACAGACAAACAGAGATAGATAGATAGATAGATAGATAGACAGACAGACAGACAGACAGACAGACAGACAGACAGACAGACAGACAGACAGATAGACAGATAGATAGATAGATAGATAGATAGATAGATAGATAGATAGATAGATAGATAGATAGATAGATAGATAGATAGACAGACAGACAGACAGACAGACAGACAGACAGAGATAGATAGACAGACAGACAGACAGACAGAACGATAGATAGACAGACAGAGATAGACAGACAGACAGACAGACAGAACGATAGATAGACAGACAGACAGACAGACAGACAGACAGATAGACAGATAGATAGATAGACAGACAGACAGACAGACAGACAGACAGGCAGGCAGACAGACAGAACAATAGACAGACAGACAGACAGACAGACAGACAGACAGACAGAACAATAGATAGACAGAGATAGATAGACAGAGAAAGATAGACAGACAGAATGATAGATAGACAGACAGACAGACAGACAGACAGACAGACAGACAGACAGACAGACAGACAGACAGACAGACAGACAGACAGACAGACAGACAGACAGACAGACAGACAGACAGACAGACAGACAGACAGATAGATAGATAGATAGATAGATAGATAGATAGATAGATAGATAGATAGATAGATAGATAGATAGATAGATAGATAGATAGATAGATAGATAGATAGATAGATAGATAGATAGATAGATAGATAGATAGATAGATAGATAGATAGATAGATTTAAAACTATGTGTCAGATATTTATACTCAATAAGTAATTCTGACTTACTCTAAATCCAATTACATAAAACCCTTCAGTCCTTTATAAATATACAACAATTCTGTTTTATATCCTTCAACATAAGAAGATCTCAGCCTTCATGTTGAACCACGGGTCTCAGCTGCAGTGAACCGCTAGCGAGCTAAACACACTCACTAATCCTATTAGTTTCATACAATATGCAATATGACAGTGCGACTGCACTGAAAAAACTGATTTTATTCTCAGTGCAATTCAATGTAGCAGCAATCCGGCATTACAACGCTTGCTTCGTTCTAACAGCTAAGCCAGGTTTATGTCTTTGTATACACAGCATTTGTCAAGCTAAGATATTTCGTCCCAAAACTACAATAAACCCTTTATGTAAAGCCTACAGCTGTGGTGCATGACTGGACTTGTGGACCTGATAAACAGCTGGCTAGACATTGAGGTTTATCTGCGTCTCTCCAGCTGAAAGTGAGCTGATAGCCAAGCAGGCTAATCATGCTAATGGCAAACGTAATTACAGCTAATCTGAGAGGGAGGCATGGCTAAACGAACTGTAATGATGGCACATTTTTCACCCTGTGCCTGTAGGGATATATCAGATAGTTAAAAGTGAAGAATATGAGACACATGCATTGATTTATGAAAGCTGCTGCACATGGGAATGATGAAATATGCATGTATTTCATAATCATTTGTAGCATGGGAAGGCCTATGGTCTTGCGCTACTGCTAAATATAATGAGAAGTTTCTTGTAACAGAGAACAAACTCTGTTAAAATGCATAATCATAGGAAAAAAAGATATGCAAAGTAAAAGTTTCGGTTCAGTCCATTGTGCATGTGAGATTTATTTAAATACTACTCCTTAAATCATAATGATTTGCGAGAGTGTGGACAAAGAAAATTGGACACAACCAAATGAGAAAAACAAAGAGCACAGGACATGAAATAAATAGAGACGATCCACTTAATCAAAGGATTGATCCTGTGACGTATCTTACCTTGCTCCTGGGTTCGCTGGTCTGCAGCAGTAAACACAAATCACAAGCACATCTGTCAACATCTGTCAGTCACATCACTTTGTACTTTACTTGATACTGCTGACTTCACTGAACATCATTAGAAACCAGTTGGCAGATAAAGTTGTATTAACTGTTTCACGTGGGAATAGTGTATAATTGAGTTAACCATTATTTGGCTTCACTCTGTACTCTGAATGTAGTCCCTAATTATATATTTTGTATATATATGTATTTATGTACTTCAATCGCTACTAGATATATGTTTTGTGTAGCATAACCACATCATTAGACCTACAGGGCAGGACAAAAGTTGTGTTTATAAAGCCTCACCCAGATATTTGGCCCGTTCCTCTCGCCGCTTTTTGGCCTGCTTCTGTCTTTGCTCTGAACTTATCCCATCTGTTGAGAAAAAAAACAGATAACGCTTTAAAATGGACTTTTCATACCTTTCAAATTAGATTAAAGTTGACAATGACATTAAGTCGTTTGCAAATAGAATCAGTAGTCAATACCCATGAAATTTGGGGGCAAAAAAGTTGTTTAAAATGTTAAATAGTATTATAAATATATATTGAACTTTGAACTTCGGCCCCCTTGAACTTTGCAACCTTTTGCCACATTTCAGGCTTCAAACATAAAGATATGAAACTGTAATTTTTTTGTGAAGAATCAAAAACAAGTGGGACACAATCATGAAGTGGAACGAAATTTATTGGATATTTCAAACTTTTTTAACAAATCAAAAACTGAAAAATTGGGCGTGCAAAATTATTCGGCCCCTTTACTTTCAGTGCAGCAAACTCTCTCCAGAAGTTCAGTGAGGATCTCTGAATGATCCAATGTTGACCTAAATGACTAATGATGATAAACAGAATCCACCTGTGTGTAATCAAGTCTCCGTATAAATGCACCTGCACTGTGATAGTCTCAGAGGTCCGTTTAAAGCGCAGAGAGCATCATGAAGAACAAGGAACACACCAGACAGGTCCGAGATACTGTTGTGGAGAAGTTTAAAGCCGGATTTAGATACAAAAAGATTTCCCAAGCTTTAAACATCCCAAGGAGCACTGTGCAAGCGGTAATATTGAAATGGAAGGAGTATCAGACCACTGCAAATCTACCAAGACCTGGCCGTCCCTCTAAACTTTCTGCTCATACACGGAGAAGACTGATCAGAGATGCAGCCAAGAGGCCCATGATCACTCTGGATGAACTGCAGAGATCTACAGCTGAGGTGGGAGACTCTGTCCATAGGACAACAATCAGTCGTATACTGCACAAATCTGGCCTTTATGGAAGAGTGGCAAGAAGAAAGCCATTTCTTAAAGATATCCATAAAAAGTGTCTTTTAAAGTTTGCCACAAGCCACCTGGGAGACACACCAAACATGTGGAAGAAGGTGCTCTGGTCAGATGAAACCAAAATTGAACTTTTTGGCAACAATGCAAAACGTTATGTTTGGCGTAAAAGCAACACAGCTCATCACCCTGAATACACCATCCCCACTGTCAAACATGGTGGCTGCAGCATCATGGTTTGGGCCTGCTTTTCTTCAGCAGGGACAGGGAAGATGGTTAAAATTGATGGGAAGATGGATGGAGCCAAATACAGGACCATTCTGGAAGAAAACCTGATGGAGTCTGCAAAAGACCCGAGACTGGGACGGAGATTTGTCTTCCAACAAGACAATGATCCAAAACATAGAGCAAAATCTACAATGGAATGGTTCAAAAATAAACATATCCAGGTGTTAGAATGGCCAAGTCAAAGTCCAGACCTGAATCCAATCGAGAATCTGTGGAAAGAACTGAAAACTGCTGTTCACAAACGCTCTCCATCCAACCTCACTGAGCTCGAGCTGATTTGCAAGGAGGAATGGGCAAAAATTTCAGTCTCTCGATGTGCAAAACTGATAGAGACATACCCCAAGCGACTTACAGCTGTAATCGCAGCAAAAGGTGGTGCTACAAAGTATTAACTTAAGGGGGCCGAATAATTTTGCACGCCCAATTTTTCAGTTTTTGATTTGTTAAAAAAGTTTGAAATATCCAATACATTTCGTTCCACTTCATGATTGTGTCCCACTTGTTGTTGATTCTTCACAAAAAATTACAGTTTCATATCTTTATGTTTGAAGCCTGAAATGTGGAAAAAGGTTGCAAAGTTCAAGGGGGCCGAATACTTTCACAAGGCACTGTATATATACACACACACACACACACACACACACTATTCTTTCATTTTTAATTTTATTTTATTGATAAATGGCCACATTTTGGCAGAGTCAATTGCTATAATTTTTTAATAAAAGTACAGTAACAAAAATAAAAAAGCTTGTTGTAAAGTATGGCACTTTTAACCCTTAAAGGGTTATTAGTTCACCAAAAAATGAAAATTCTGTTCTGCGAGAATATGACCGGCATTCTGACACATGACCCGGAAGCGAGGAGCTTTGTTTAGAAGCAGAGGAAGACGCGCCGTATCTAAGCTGTTGAATTCTACATTGATTGTGCTTTAGGTCTTGGAGTAGTGCTCAAAATGGGGCTAAAGTGAGCATTTCCTGGATGCCCGAACCGTGAGAAACGAA
>NC_137104.1:47581099-47593599 GCF_949357685.1 Gobio gobio | reverse complement strand
ATTCTTTTAATTTAGTACTGCACTTCAGAAGCAACAGAAGATACTTGCATGTTTCCCAGAAGACAAATTGAGGACAATTTACCTTGATTTTTCAAATTCAATAAAATTTCACCCCCCAGCTCTTAATGCATCATTCAACCTTTTTTAGTAGTTGTGTTTGAGTCCCTCAATCATCCTCAGTGTGAAAAGATGGATCTCAAAGTTCCAGATTGAATATTCAAATTCAGCTTTGCATCACAGGAATAACATTTTAAAATATATTCAAATTCAAAACAGTTATTTCAGATGGTAATAATATTTAAATATTAAATTAAATAAAAAATATTAAACAAAAAAAAAAATGTTTTTGTCAAATACTGTAAATGCAGCCTTGGCGAGCATAAGAGGCTTCTTTCAAAAACATTAAAACGCTTAACACAACCAACACTTACAACAGTATTGTACGTTTTAGTTTTGATAAATTCATCCACAGTGCTTTTATTTAGCAGTTAATACCATTTTTAGTGACCTACGACAAGCATTGCTTTTTTAAGGCAACTTTATAATGTAAAAAAATACACCAAACTGCACATTAAGACCCCTCTGTTCTGTTTTTAAATGCAAACTCCCCCTGTGAAGTGCATCACATTTGGGCTTCAACTTGAAACATGTTGAATTATTCCATGGTCCTTATGACAGAGGAGTCGACCAGTGGTTTATGCAACCCACTGAGTTGCTTTTGGAAGCTGTTTTGCACATGCCTATTCGAGTTGAGGTTTGGATTAGGGGAAGTTTATAATAAGAATAGTTAGCTTTAAAAAACAAAACAAAAAAGCTGAATGTCAAATGGGAACCCTAACATGTTGTTAGAGTGCTGTTAGTGGTTTCCAGTGTGCTGTTTTGTTGTTGCCAGGTTGTTAGTGGTTTTAATCATGTTGCCATGGTGTTCTGGATGGTTGCTAGGTGGTCCACCCTCAAGTCTCCGTGATATTCTTGTCTCTAGATATGACTCGAGATCTTCCTGTAGTGTAAGTCTGCGGGATTTTCTGCCTTATTTATTGTCTGGCAGGCAAACTTTGTAGATGTACACTCCAAAGTTTAATAGTTAAAGTTGAAGGTTTGTTCAAATCGCTGACCTGAATTATGAGCAATAGCAATAGTGATGCTTGACTTAGTAAACACTACTAATAAATAAATAAAAGCCTCACACGTATCAGTTACTATCACAAAACGAAAGAAATTAATCTGTGGGAGAATGTTCAAAAATATGTATTTTTCGAGGGGAATGATTTTGTGTTTTACTGCAATGTTTTATGTAAGAAGGTCTGTTAAGCTTGAGCGGCTCTATCTGATAGGACATGATATCAGAAATTAGAGAATAACCAATCTCAGGGGTTTTGGGCAGCACCTTGATGTGTTTCTCTACATTCAGGAAATGAAAAAGAGAGAGAGAGAGAGAGAGAGAGAGAGAGAGAGAGAGAGGAAAAAAACTTAAGTTTGCTGTTGAAATTTAGACATAATTTCTTTCTAAATGTAGTCTGAATGATTGCATTGTCACGTTCCTACTAATCTCAAAGAGCTAATCTTTTGGCAGGTCGGGCCCACTTTGCAGGCTATTCTGGCCAAGAATTGCATACTCTGACAGGAATGGTTGTTTTTAATCGCTTAAACCAAATTTGTTTGGTCACACCTGGCAAAACACCTGCAAAATGCTCCTCTGTGGCTTGCAAGCAGCCAAGAAACTGGATTTGAACTGCATTTTGTTGGTTATTAATGCTGAAAGATATGGATTAGATGCATCCCAATAGAGCTTTACTCACTCAATTGAATATTTCATGGCACGATTTTTCAAAATATCCTTAGGGTGAGTTCACACACATTTGTTTGTATATCATCTCTTTCCTTTGGGAGTTGAAATGCCCGAGAGAGAGAGAGAGAGAGAGAGAGAGAGAGAGAGAGAGTGAGTGAGAGAGAGAGAGAGAGAGAGAGAGAGAAGAGATCTCCTGAAGGCTGCAGTGGGACTATAAATATCATGTCTAGTTTCCTACTAACTGTTGACATGGCCAAAGGAAAAGAAACCAGGAGAGAGAAAAAATATCCATGAATCGTGTCTCATTCGGATCTGGAAATGTCAGAGCGCTTGCCGTCCCTGCTGTGCATATACTTGGATCTCCAGACGCTAACTAGCTCACCTGTCTTTCACAATTTGGCTTCTTTTTATAACTAACCATTTCTAAACTTGAGAAATACTTAATCTCTTAGGAGCCTGGTGCTTCAGTTGAGTTCTGAAATAATTAGTAGGGATGCACGATATTGGATTTTTGCCGATATTCGATATGCCGATATTTTTCAACTCATTTTGGCCGATGCCGATATCGATACCGATACATGTTTATTTTTTCCCTTTGTTTGGAAACAACACCATTTTGAGCAAAAACATAATTTTTTTCATTCTGGTTTCAGATTTCTGATGTCTCCTTGCTAAAAGGATACTTGTTAAAGATAAATAAATGTTATTTTTATAATAAGAGTATATTTTCTCTAAAAAATAATAATAATAAAGTCAGTGATTTTTCATCCCAGACAGATTCAGTTGTAATCTAAATATTTTATTTTTGGATTTGATGTTTGTGCCTATGAAGTGGGGGTGGCATGGCATCAGTTGATGCTGTCTTTAGCTTCAAATAAACAAATATACAATTATTTTAATGCTCCTTGGATTATTTGTCATCATCCATTTCATAAAATTTTATTACAGATTAATAAACTGTATATACAAGTATTTAATTTGAAACAAGTATTTAATTTTAATTTTAATTTTTCATATCAGCCGATGCCGATTTTTATATTTTATGCATTTATCGGCCGATTCCGATGTCGTGCCGAAAATATCGTGCATCCCTAATAATTAGTATTACTATTCATTCAAATGAATATCCATACAAATAAACAGAGGTACCAAATGCCTCATCCTAAAATAAAAATGTTGACATTTTTATAAGACATTATTACAGCTCATCTAAATGTATTTAATATATATACACACAGATCAGGCATAACATTATGACCGGTGAAGTGAAAAACGCTGATTATGCCTTCATCACGGCACCTGTTAGTGGGTGGGATATATTAAATTTATGTGTTAGAAGCAGGAAAAATGGGCAAGCGTAAGGATTTGAGCGAGTTTGACAAGAGCCAAATTGTGATGGCTAGACGACTGGGTCAGAGCATCTCCAAAACTGCAGCTCTTGTGGGGTGTTCCCGGTCTGCAGTGGTCAGTATCTATCAAAAGTGCTCCAAGGAAGGAACAGTGGTGAACCGGTGACAGCGACCAAGGCTCAATGATGTACGTGGGGAGCGAAGGCTGGCCCGTGTGGTCAAACAGACGAGCTACTGGAGCTCAAATTGCTCAAGAAGTTAATGCTGGTTCTGATAGAAAGGTGTCTGAATACACAGTGGTGTGTATATGTCTAGTAGCATATTTAATACTGAAAAGCATTGAGAAAAATATTTAAAATCATTACAAATTGACTTTTATCCAGTATTTGTGTGTGTGGGTGTGTTATGTACTGTATATTTATGGTAATTATTACATTATCATTTTATTGGCTTAACAACATGTTAAGGGACTCAAAGACATATTTCAATCAAAAGTAAGGGGAGTAATAGGGGGATGAGGAGCAGGATGTGGATTTAGACAGGAAATAAGAAGGCAGGAGCTGCTGTGGTTTAATTGAAGAAGGTATTTCCGGACAACCATAATTGAATTCTCATCAGGCCACTTCAGCTCTACATGCACTTACAGTAGTCTTTCCTTTTGTCTTTATTTCTTTCTGTCTCATTGTGTCTGTATTTCTTTCTATCTCTATCTTTTCTTCCCATATTGCTGGAGTGAATTGCCCCCGTGGCAAATTACCCTCATGTAGAAATCAAAGTGGTTCTTTATTGCGGCATGAAGCTAATGATGTTTTCTTCCTTTGCTCAACACCCACCAAACATCCACAATTATCTTATCCTGTCTGCTGTCTCATTACAGAAAACCTCTCCAGTGGGGAGCGCATAAAGACTTTCACGTTTTTTTGGTTATTGTTGTTTTTTTAACTATGGCATGGCACACCATTTATTGTTTTTTTTTTCCAGTCTGAAAATGTCTTTAGCTGTCATTCACATACAGTTGTTGAAAAAGTTATTCAGTGCTGATAGATAAGATGTATTTGCAGGTTTGATTTTGATCAATTGTATGTAAATGTTCACTTCTTTCAATTCAATTCACTTTTTGTCTGTGTTCTAAAATTTCATGAAAAGTGTATGAGTAAACTAGCCTGACAAGCTAGACCCACATCAAGATGTTGGGTCTGGGAACTCACCATTGGCAGGGCTCAATCCGAGGGGAGGGATAAACGGTTTTCTTTTAAGTTCCCTCTGCACGCAATGGGATAGCGCTACAACCAACCAGAGCACTATCTGTGGTGACAACAATCACAAGCGGGATGTGGCTGAGTCCCATGCGTTTTCCCACCAGCGGAGCTAGTTAATAGATTCAACTTTTACCGTATCCGGTCGGCAAAACTCAACTCTGAAAACATCTTCCTTTTTTAAGAATGACTTTAGTGCTGTAACCGTTTTTTGTTAGCAGGGAAGAAGCAGGGATTTCAGGCGGAACCGTCACAACTCTGCCGTCATTATGTTAAGCCCACCCACCGACTCTATACACGATGTGATTGGCCTGACTAGAGTTTGGTGTTTCAAGCTTACAAGTCTACGAAGAGTTACGAAATTACATTTGCTGCCACTAGGGTGAATCTAGATTTCTAGGCTATGAGTAAACCCAAGGTATACTTTTTTATGGCAGCGGCTATTTAGCAGTAAGTGCAAATAGCGATAGATGCTATTTACACCAAGTGAAATTAGCAACTAGATTCTATTTACACTCAGTGAAAATAACATATTTTGGTAACACTTTACAATAAGGTTGTATTATTTAACATTAGTTAATGCATTAATTAACATGAACTAACCATGAACAACACCTCTATTCAGCATTAGTTTATCTTTGTTAACATTAGTTAATAAAAATTCAGCTGTCCATGGTTTGTTCATGTTAGTTCACAGTGCATTTACTAATGTCAACAAGATTTTAATAATGCATTAGTAAATGTTGAAATCAACATTAACAAGGATAAATAAATGCTTTATAAGTGCAGTTCATTATTAGTTCATGTTAACTAATGTAGGTAACTAATGTTAACTAATGAACCTTATTGTAAAGTGTTACCCATAGTTTCTTAGCGATAGATGATATTTACACTAAGTGCAAATAACTATAGATGCTAATAGTGATATATTCTACATCATATAAAAGTCGCAGTTCTTTGCAATATGTGTAAATGTTATTTTGACAGATACATTCTATTTGCACCTCAGTATTGTTGTATATGAACCCTTAAAGACAGAGACAGCCGCACGCGGCTAAAAATAACTATCGTTCTAAAATGTTTAATAACTTTTAAACCGCTAATCCAATCTGTATGCAGTAAAATGCACTGTAAAAAGGAGAATCTCAGCTTTTCAAAAGTATCACTTCTGAGCGTGGATGCGTCATCAAAATCTGCAGCATAGATTCGTCAAGGAAACGCATGTGTGCTGTTCCCATGAGCCAAACAGAAATGATCGTTGATCATTAGTTCCTAGAATAATATTATAATAAATGGCTATAACTTGCTGAGGGATTGTTACATTTACACAAAATTTCATCTGGAAGTCTAAAACAACCAAGTCTAACTTTCTAAAGAAAAAAAATCCAAACTTAATGAAGTTCTGTTTGAATTCACAGTAAAAACACCACATTTTTGCAGCTGTTTTTCTTAAAATTCTATTAATTTAATCCATTCTCAGACTAAATAAATGTTAAATTGGGACTTCAAATGAGCTAGATGGAAACTAAATGTTCTCCTGTTTAAAAGGATATATGGCACTTGATGCTAACTGCTAGAATGGGTGAGAAAAACAAAAAGAAGTAGAGGCAAGTCAGGCGCCCCAAAATGATTCTAGGTCTTTAAGGGTTAACAGGATGCAATAATAACAGGGGACAATAAAAGCCTTAATGGGACAATAAAAGCCCTCCCTACACCTACCCCTAACCCAGTACATGCTTTTATTATAATTAAACATTTTTTTAGGACCTTTATTTCCACATTTAGAACATTTCTTAATTTTTATTTAAAGTATATGCCTTTTCCAATGTGATTTGTCATGAGAAAAGGGATAAGAACGAGCTCTGCAAAAGGCAGATTTGTACCCGGGGTCGATGGCGTCAAAACCAAGATCCTTAAGCCATACCCTTTACTGATTGCGCCACTGAAGACGTTTAAATAGGAGCGTTTTTTTTTTCATGTTGTTTGGCCCAACAAGGCATTGATATGCAGAGCTAGTGCGAATAGCACTTGCCAACAAGGCACGCTATTTGCACTTGGTGTCTTACAAAGTATACTTAATTTGACTCGTACACAGACATTTGACACATGTGCAGTTTTGAGCAATCTCTTGCCAGTTACAACCCATGTAAATACTGCAAAAAAAATGAAATGCGCATATGTGACCTTTGTAACCAAAGCACGGTTACAAAAATCCAGAGTACAGAATGTGCATACTCTTCTGATGACGAAATTCACGCCACACACACTGTACGCTGACCCTCGCATACGTGTAAAAAGTGTATACTTTGGCCTTAAAGGGTTAGTTCACCCAAAAATGAAAATTCTGTCATTAATTACTTACCCTCATGTTCGTTCGACACCCGTCAGACCTCCGTTCATCTTCGGAACATAAATGAAGATATTTTAGTTGAAATCTGATGGCTCTGAAAGGCCTCCATTGGCACAATGCACGGTTCACTCTCAAGACCCTTAAAAGGTACTAAAGACATCGCTACAAAGTCCATCTCACTACAGTGGTTCTGAAATAACTTTATGAATCGGCGAGAATAGTTTTCGTGCGCAAAAAAACCCTAAATAACGACTTATATAGTGATGATGATTTCAAAACACGGCCTCATGAAGCTTCAAAGCGCTATGAATCAGTGAGTCGATTCATGATTCGGATCGCGTGTCAAACCGCCAAACTGCTGATTCGGCTCACTGATTACTCACTGGTTTATTTTAGAACCACTGTAGTGAGATGGACTTTGTAGCGATGTCTTTAGTACCTTTTAAGGGTCTTGAGAGTGAACCGTGCATTGTGCCAATGGAGGCCTTTCAGAGCCATCAGATTTCAACTAAAATATCTTAATTTGTGGTCCGAAGATGAACGGAGGTCTTACGGGTGTCCAACGACATGAGGGTAAGTAATTAATGACAGAATTTTCATTTTTGGGTGAACTAACCCTTTAATCTAGCCAAATGATTCAGGTTGAATCGTGAACTGATGTAGACTGAACAGCTTGCTGTTTTAGAATGAACCACAAACCGATACGGACTGATTTACGAACCGTTTCTGACTGAATCACAGACCGATTCAGCCCTATTTGGTTTAACAAATGTATTGAAAAAACTCTCAAAAGAATGATTTATTTACACGTAAGACTTCAATATTTTTTGTAGAATTACCATGATCCAATTCTGACTGGGTCACAAACCTAATCAGGCAAAATTGATTTGAACTGAACCATGAACCAATTCGGGCTGAACCACAAACTGATTCACCTTGAATAACAAATCGATTTGGAGCTTCAGTGTTTGCTTAAAATGAAGTCAAACGAATCGACTGGAAATAATGATTCGGTCACAAATCAGACCTTGCTAGTTCAGACTATAAACAGCTTACAGAAAATACCGAACACCAGATCGGATTTCTGAAGTATTTCCAGGTAAATTGTGGTGTTAAAATGTCCTTAGTGTCTGTCTTCCACCTGACACGTTTAGTGAGAGGATGTGTCCATGTTTTCGCTGCTTGAGAAAGGGCCACTGTGACAGAAACAGTCAAACCCGGCAGCTTCTGGACATGTCTTTACCACATTTCTTTCTTTCTCACCTTTTCTCTCGTTCCTTCATCCTCTAGTGAGTCTCTACAGGTACTTGGGCGCTCAACTGCAACCCAAGCTTGTTTTTCAGGCAGCCTGAAGGCGAAGGAACACACACACATTCGCTTTCCCCCATCGCATGTAGAGCCAGAAACTGGCGTTGTATTTGACATTGAATATGACTGAACAGAAAGCTGAGGAATGAGATATGGGGATGGACCGTGTCCTATGCCGCCCACAGCAGTCTTTATTTATGCACCTGATACAGAAACCTCCATACCTGCACCCATACGCAGCGCTGCCTGCTGCTATATTTCACCCTTGACAGCATGCTCCAAATGAAAAATGATATTTCTCAGGTCTTTGTGGTGTTGGAAGAAAACATTTCCCTCCGTCTTTGTGAGGATTGCACCAGCATTTCCCTTTGTTAGTTAACTTCAGTAATTACTTGGGCTGGAGTTTTCCTGTTTCGACTGAGCCTTGGCCTCAAAACTCAAAACCTGATTTAGCTTTCTACATTGTCCTGTCTCCCTACGTGTATCAAAACAGCTCGGGACGCAATCATAAATCCCCCTGTCAAACTTTATCTTCTATAAACTCAGCATGCAGTCAATCTCTCTCTCTCAGACGGACGTATCTGCAATGTGATGTGATGCAGCTTGACTGGAGTTCATTCCAGTCGGGTGGAGACACAAGGACATGCACTTCACTTCCCCTTTTTAGCCGTCCCCGTTATGATTGGCGTACCGTCACTCTGTCAAAACACACATGTGCTCATGTACAGTTCATGAGCTGCTGCATCAGTTCTCTTCACTTTTGGTAGTTCCTTGTGTTCTTGCTGTTGCTTCCTGTTGATTTCGTCTTCAGGTGCCTTTTACTGTCTTCTTTTGGTATGTGTGTAGCTTCATCTTAACCATTCCTTCTTTCTCAGATTGGACTTTTTTTTTCAAGCCAGTCAACAAGAATATGCACATTAACGCTTTACAAGTTCAGTCAGTTAACATTCATTAATGCATTAGGTATCATTACTAATACTTTATCCATCCATTCAAATCTAATCATCCATCCATCCATCCATCCATCCATCTAATCATTCATCCATTCATCAAAATTCAATCACCCAATCATCCATCCATCCAAATCCCATCCATCAATCTATCCATCCAAATCCAATCATCCATCCATCCATCCATCCATCCATCCAATCCATCTATCCATCCATCCAATTATCCATACATCCAATTCCAATCATCCATCCTTCCAATTCCAATCACCCAATCATCCATCCATCCAAATCCCATCCATCAATCTATCCATCCAAATCCAATCATCCATCCATCCATCCATCCAATCCATCTATCCATCCATCCAATCATCCATCCTTCCAATTCCAATCACCCAATCATCCATCCATCCAAATCCCATCCATCAATCTATCCATCCAAATCCAATCATCCATCCATCCATCCATCCAATCCATCTATCCATCCATCCAATCATCCATCCTTCCAATTCCAATCACCCAATCATACATCCATCCAAATACAATGCATCCATCCATCCATCCATCCATCCAATTCCAATCATCCATCCATCCATCCCAATCCAATCCATCCATCCATCCAATCCACCCATCCATCCATCCATCCATCCATCCATCCATCCATCCATCCATCCATCCATCCAAATCCAATGCATCCATCCATCCAAATCCCATCCATCTATCTATATATCCATCCATCCATCCATCCAATCCATCCATCCATCCATCCATCCAAATCCAATCATCCATCCAAATCCAATGCATCCATCCATACATCCAATCATCCATCCATCCATCCATCCATCCATCCAATTCCAATCATCCATCCATCCATCCACCCATCCATCCATCCAATTCCAATCACCCAATCATCCATCCATCCAAATCCAATGCATCCATCCATCCATCCATTCATCCATCCATCCATCCAATTCCAATCACCCAATCATCCATCCATCCATCCATCCACCCATCCAAATTCAATCACCCAATCATCCATCCATCCAAATCCAATGCATCCATCCAAATCCCATCCATCTATCCATCCATTCATCCAATCCATCCATCCAAATCCAATCACCCAATCATCCATCCATCCAAATCCAATCACCCAATCATCCATCCATCCAAATCCAATGCATCCATCCATCCAATCATCCATCCATTCATCCAATTCCAATCATCCATCCATCATCCATCCAATTCCAATCACCCAATCATCCATCCATCCATCCCAATCCACTCCAATCCATCCATCCAATCCATCCATCCAATCCACCATCAATCCAATTCCAATCATCCATCCATCCAATCCATCCATCCAATTCCAATCATCCATCCATCCATCCATCCATCCATCCAATTCCAATCATCCATCCATCCATCCAATTCCAATCACCCAGTCATCCATCCATCCAAATCCAATGCATCCATCCATCCAATTCCAATCATCCATCCATCCATCCAATTCCAATCACCCAATCATCCATCCATCCAAATCCAATGCATCCATCCATCCAATTCAATCCATCCATCCATACATCCATCCATACATCCATCCATCCAATTCCAATCACCCAATCATCCATCCATCCATCCATCCATCCCAATCCAATCCATTCATCCAATCCATCCAATTTTAATATTACTAATAACTAATCATTGTTAGTTCATGTTTGTTCATAATGCAGTTTTGCCCTTAATTTAATTCTACCTCACCTTAAAATAACATTAAAACTGAGCATGGATTTCCAACAGGCAAATTGCCATAAAAGGTCAAATACATGACATCCAATCAAATTAAAGTCCTTTTGTCACGCCCCTACATTTCGTCATGCCCATTATACCAACCTGCAGATACCCACACTCTGAGAAATATGCTGCCTTAGCAAATCGCAATACATTAGTGACGTTCTCGACAATGTACCTTTGAAAAAGTTACTGCCATACCCAAGTCATCAACCATTTATGTATTGTTCCACATTGGTCTTTTTTGTGGGATCATGCATTTCCGATTAGACCTCATTCTGCACATGACCCAGGTTGTACGTTCAAATTCTCCAGACATGACCCACTTACTTCTGCACAGCATTCCCCTGGTGAAATGCTGGGTCATGATGGTGGCAGTAGATCAGACGGCACCCCTCTGTGGGCTGAAGGAAGCTTTGAACGCCGCATGCCCCTGTAGCTCCTGCCAGCACTCTTAATTAAAACAGATTGCCTGACGCTTCAGTTAGCTTAAACGCCACTACCATTCTGGCTAGCCTAAATTCTCTGCAGCATCAAGATGCTGACTAATGTTTTAAGGATCGGTGAAGTTCTTACGTTTCAGAGGAATTGTAGAATCTTTCACAGTCAAGACTTTCACACAACCTGGGGTTAAATGCCTTTCTCAAAAGCGCAAATACCACCAGTTACCAGCTCTCATACCTACTAAGAATTACAATTTTGTAATTTAAGCTCCATTTACACACAATTTATGTCCCATAGCTCTTTTCGCTTTGTGTCAAGCTTGGCATTATTGGTTCTTGCATGTCTAATCGCTAATTGCAATATGCCAAGTTTCAATATGCGCATGCACGAATGAGAGTTTTCATTGTTGCCTAAACTAATCCTCTAACCGCTACACCGCTCCACAGTGCACTACAGAAATGGTACGACGCTCCGGAAAGGCTTTAGAAGACTCTAGAGCGTTTCAAAAGACTCTGAAAGGATTCCAGAAAGGCCCGGGGAGCTTTCTGTCCTCTCTCCATCCATGTGCATACACAGATTTGCTTGTAATAACTCTTCTGCGCGATGCACGCATTGCCTTCAGGGGCTCAACCAGCATGTAGCAGTGGATGGTCCAATTAGGGCCTCTAATTACCCAGCGGTACTGTAATACACGAGTACAGAGCCACTGTTAGGATAAAAAGCTCTCGCTGCTCGTATTGTTGTTGTGGTCTAAGTGCTTTCATAATATTGGCCGAATTGACAGAAGCCATTAAAGTTACAACTCAGTGAGGATATCTTTTCTGAGGATAAAACACATTTATCATCAAATTGTGACCCCTGAGGTGTGGAGCCTTTGCTAAATGACGTGTATTTTACACTTTTCCGTCTAGTTCGGCTATTTTTACCACAGGAATACGTAAGACTGCATGTCTTCTGACGTCCATGTTTTAAATGTCACCCCTGATATTTTTTGATACCGCATTCTTTAGTCTCCCAGACCTATAAAAGTTATTTTACAGAGGTTTCAGTGCTTAGTTTTATTATGATGACATTGTGTCTGATATCTTGGTCTAGCACCTTTTTTTTTTTGGTGAGACGACTGTAAAATAGAGGAATATAATCACAAGGTTAACTTGCGTTTCCTGACAGA
The DNA here is from genome assembly GCF_949357685.1 of Gobio gobio. Classification (NCBI taxonomy): domain Eukaryota; kingdom Metazoa; phylum Chordata; class Actinopteri; order Cypriniformes; family Gobionidae; genus Gobio; species Gobio gobio. The sequence continues at coordinate 47,581,197 of NC_137104.1, read as the reverse complement.
AATACTGCTATAATATAAGACAGTAGAAGAATAGTGTTAAAGTTGTTTTGTAAAATAATACGTTGTGTAGAGTTGATAAAGAATTAGCGATAAGCTTA